>NC_060119.1:380105894-380411025 GCF_021461395.2 Schistocerca americana
AGGTTGTAAAGTTTGCTCAGAGGAGAGCTGCTGTAATACTTACATAATTTTAACACTTGTTTCATGTCTGTTGAATTACTAGGTTTAAATTTCCCCTTTAAATTAACAATGATGGTCTATTAAACTATCAACAGACATATGCTTGTTAAGGAAACTTTGAGTATGTGGGAGTGAAATAACTGCATATCAAACTGCATATTGTTGTAGGAAAGTTCTAAGAGTCAAAAATTTGTCATGTGGCAGCAAAAGGCAGTAAATGTGTTGCAGGTGTCTTAAGAAGCATTGTAATCTGTGGCTACTCACTATGTATTATGACAATTCCCTCATTGATATAAGAACGTAGGCTTCTGCGGCCAGTGTCATAGTGATTAAAATTTTTCTGGGTATTTTGCCACGTCATTACTAAAAACTAACAACAATAATAAACTAGAACCGACGTTTCAGCCGAATTGCAATGGCCTTCCTCAGGGCATGACTGGTTTTGCATGCTTCTATTTATTACAGACTATCAATGTCTGACGTCACTGTTATAAAACTTTTAATTGGCCCTCAAATATGATTGGCTAGTCATTCCCTCATTATTTGTGGCAATTCATATTCCCATGGCAAATCTTTGGGCAGGGATCACCAACACACAACTGTGCGTAGAAATGAAGCACTTTATTATTATAAATAACATACACCAATACAAGTGAGTCCACAGAGTCAACATTCATACTAGACTGAGTCAAAGACAGAGAATTATGAATCAAAATAGCTCTTCTCAAATTCAATAACCACATGTTTCATGTTGGTTGGCACCACAGAGCCTCCCCCCCCCCCTCTCCCAACCAGCAATGTGGAGCAAGTGGGAGGAAGAGAGGTAGCGAAGCTGAGGTCAATGAGGAGACGTGGATGACAGCTGGTGTCTGGAATCATGTGTGGCACGTTTTGTCTGACCAGCCATGTCTGGCAGGCCAAGAAGTGAGGGGGGGGGGGGGCACAGCTAGAACATTCTTTGTAGTGTAGATGGGTGTGGAACAGTGTAGGGTCAACATGACATAGTCCTCATGCCACACTAGAGGATGAAGGGGGCAACTGGTGCAGGAGTCAGGTACTGATTAGGCCGAAGTTATGGTGAATGTGTGCATGGTAAGAGGTACCATCTTCTTCCTTTGGGAGGAAGGTTGAAGGGATGCAGGAGTGTGAGGTGATGTGTGGAGTCATGAACCATGCAAGGAAGTTAGGAAGCACAAAGGGAGTATTGTCATATAACTTCTGTGTGCTGCAGAGTCCTTGAGCATATTCTCAGTTTGAATATAACAAACATTTTTGAGACTGAGAAGCTTATGTCTATGAACCAGCATGTTTTTAGAAAACATCACTCATGTGAAACTCAGCTTGCCCGTTTTTCACATAATACACTGAGAACTATGGATGAAGGGCAACAGGCAGATTCTATATTTCTAAATTTCCAGAAAGCACTTGCAGGCTGTTAATGAAGGTATGAGCATATGGAGAATAAGTTCACAGATATGTGAGTGGCTCAAAGACTTCTTAAATAATAGAACCCAGTATGTTGTCTTCAATGGCAATTGCTCATCAAAGACAAGGCTATCATCATTACTAGATGGGCATTCTGCAGTAAAAGGGTGAATGGTCTTTCAGACCATGATGCACAAATGTTAACATAAAAAGGCTTTAGTACTTTTACTGTATGCCTATTCTACACAACAGTATTTAAAAGGACTAAACTACTGTACTAAATGTACCTGTACATAAGAAAACAGTACTGCAATTACTGTTCTGCTAAATTACATTCCCCATATATGAGTAGCATTTCTACCTTCTCTTCCTTGGTGTACATTCTGCTCACACAACTCTTCAACTGACGATGGTTGACAGAATGACGGGTGTGCATTCTACTAATGTTTACATGTGTCCTCTGTCAACGTCAACACAGGGATGTATTCCATTACCCCAAATACCTGCGCTAACCGCTGGGAGTGTCAACATCAGTGTTGTGTTATGTTATTAATAAAGCTGTGTTTTAGTGAAAGGTACACTGTGATACATTTTGAATAGGACTTTAGGAAAGGTAATGAATTACCAAATAAAAAATACAGGGTGCCATTTAAAAAAGTCATATCACTCATAAGCTGGAGGAGATACCGAGGAATTGATGGGAGGGAGGTCACCATAGAGTGTCCAAATTAACTGTAATCTGTTGTTGGAATTGGTTTGTGGTTTGCTATGTAAGAGGACATTGAAGGTGTGGGCGGAGCACTTTGTGGGGGCCTTATTTAGGCTGTTGGAGAGCAGACCACATGGCATCATTGCAGAGCATTACATAGTCACAGTGCTCTAAGATTTTATGAATAATGACACATGGGGCAGTGTAGGCACATGGAGGTGGGGTGTGGATGTGAGCAATTTGATTGCAGACATGCTCGACCAAAGCTGAGAGCTCAGAGGGGGGCAGAGGCTCAGAGTCTTCAATGAATTCGGCCAGCAAGATCACGGGTTCATTCTAAAGTACATCAGCCAGATAAACCTGGCTTAAATGCTGTTTGAATTCTGAGCAGAACCCAGGGAAGGACCTCAGACCAGGAAGTAGATGAGTGCTGTCTTAAGGGTAGGGTGCAAGCACTTGACCAGCCTGTTTCTCTGGGGGACGTAAGCCATAGTGTGAAATTAATTAGCACTGCACAAGTTGCGCAGCTTGCTGAAAAAGACAGATTCGAACTGTTACCCCTGGTCCATTGTAATCCAAGAGGGGCAACCCTACGATGGGAGGAGGGGACCAAAGAGATTGAGATGAACATGTCAAAATCATTCTTTGGGGATATGAAACTGATCCAGGGGAGGGCAGGTATAGCATGCGAATTTACTGCATTAGTATGGGAGGCATGTGAGTATATAGGCATGTCATTCTAACTTAATGCCTGTCCAAACAAAACGCTCAGTAACTTAGTGATTAGTAGCCTTAATACCCAGATGGGTGAGGTTTTGGATTGCTAAGAAGACTTTCTGGTGAAGTGGGACAAGCAAGAGGAGGCTGAGAGTACTGTGGAGGTATCACATAGCACAAGATGTGAAGAGCCAGGTAGGTGTCGTGGCTCAATTACCAATGAGACAGTGTCATCTTGTAATAAATGGGCTATGTAAGGATCATCCAGTTGGAGCTGTGACAGTTTGTCTAAGTCCAACACTCTATGGAATGGACATCAGTAGTTTACTGGCAAATGAGGTCCATGTGACAAAAGTGCTGAGGTGGCAAGTCATTATCAGAATTATGCAAGGCAGCCACAAGTGGTTTGTGATCTGTATAGATAGCTACAGACCAGCCTTCTACATTCTCATGGAAGTGGTAGACCACCTTGTATATTTCTATCGAAGGTGGACCGCTTATGTTGTGAGGCAGAGTTTCTCGAAAAAGAAAACGAAGGGGTTGAGTCAAACCACCTATGTGCTGTTGTAGGAAGGCGCTGATCGAAAACTCACTCACACCAGTGTGGGCACCAGTGCACACCAGTGATGGGGTGAGAGAGTGTGAAAGCATTGGCCAGTGCGGTTTTAAGTGCATCTCAAGCTCGCCGCACGTCATCATACCATAGTCCTCGTTGGGCGCTGGAAATGTTCTTGCCTGCCTACATGTCTATTGTAGAGATGCAGCCTGAAAGATGTGCTGCTGGAAAAGTCAATCATTCCTAGGAAACAACAGAGATCACAAAACCTCTCAGGTAATGGCAAATCACAGACGAACATGATGCAGTTGGACATAAGGTGAGTACCATCAGTGGAGACATTATGGCCAAGGAAAGTGACACTGGTAGTACATAACTGAGAACTATCATTGTTTACCTCAACAATACTGTCGGTGAGTGCTTTGAGAACTCAAGATAAACGGAGCTCATGCTCTTCAGCAGAAGGGGAGTAGATGAGAATATCATCAACAAAACAATAGCAGAAAGAGAGGAGGAACAATGCTGAGTCAATAAAATGTTGACACATCTGCATAGCATTTCTAAGACTATAAGGCTTGTAGCAGTATACAAAAAAGGTGGTATAATGACTGCTTTAGGAATGTTGTCACAGTGCATAGGGATTTGACAATATGCCTTTTAGCTGGCAATAGCGCTGAAAATTTGTGCATCATGTAGCTGCTGTATGAAATCCCGGATGTGCAGAATTAGATAAGTGTCAAGGATTATCTGAGCATTGAGTCTCCAAGCAGAAAGAACCATCTTTTTTACACCCAAGGTTTAGGTGAGACCAGTTAATATCTGAAGGATACACAGTCCTGGAATCTAAGAGGTCCTGTATCATGGCCTTAGCATGCTGTAGTATGATGTCATTGAGGTGGCAAGCCTTATACCAGACAGGGTGTGATGGGGGAGGGAGGGGGGGAGTGGAAGGCTTGGTAGTAACTAACTACTGGCAGGTGCCATTAGCAATACACATATTAAAGGGGGGTGCACACAAAAAAACACTGCACAATGATGACAAGATACACGAAACACTGTAAATTTGTGGTCACTGACCTACAGAGATTGCAGCAAAGGTGTAGGCAGAGGCGGGTTAGTAGCAGGTGAAATGTCAGCGAAGTTGTGTGGCTGCAAAATCGTGAGATTGGTGACGATGCAGAGAGTGTGCACCAAGTTGCCTGACACATTGGCTGTCAGCTGATGCAGGTTGTCGTGGGTGTGGACATTGGTGTTCTCTTGTTGCTGAGTCATAAGCTGGGTTAGCAAGTTGATGAGATCTGCTGTTGGATTGAGAGGGAGTGGAAGGAGGCAATGAGGTGAAGATACCTGGAATTCAAGAGCCTGATGCTTGGTGAAGTAGAGTGGCTGACTTGAGGTCCAGCGAGAGGCCAAAATATTTGAGGAAGTTGATACCAGTGACAGGGCAGTCAATGTCAGTGATCTGAAAGGTCCAAGAGAATACCAGGTGCAGTGAACAAGAAACAGGAATTGTGAAGCAGAGAGGTAGAAACACACAAATCAAGAACAAGGAAAATTTATAAAGTAACCCAAAACAATTAGCAAATTATGTGAATACCTACTTTAGCAGCATTGCAACGAAGTTAGAGAAAAATTTTCCAAAAAGTGCTAATCAACCAATACAGAAGCATATAGAAAACTCAATGGTATTGCTTCCAAATACTGAGGAGGATGTATGCAATGTTGTAAGGCAATTAAAGGACAAAAACTTGGCAGGTTTAGATGAAATCCCAATGTGTGTGCTGAAAAAATGCATAAATGGTATCAAAGCTCCACGAACAGAAATCATAAACGCATCCTTCAGAACTGGTTGCTTCCTTGACTATCTGAAGCATGCCAAAATTTTACCAGTTCACAAGAAAGGTGATGTAGAAAACGTTGAGAACTACAGACCAATAGCCCTACTGTCATGCTTTTCCAAAGTGATAGAAACAATAATGGAAAACAGGTTTATGAGCTATCTAAGTAAATTCAATCTCCTCTGCAATGACCAGCATGTTTTCAGGCCTGGTAGAGGTACAGAATCTGCAATAGCACAATTTACAAAAACAGTTTTAGAAGCACTATATGAGAACAGCTATGTAACTGGCCTTTTCATAGACCTATCTAAGGCATTTGATACAGTTGACCACCAGAAGCTATCGCATAAGTTGGAGGCAGTAGGATTGAGGGCAATGGTTCTCAAATGATTTCATTCGTATCTAGAAAACAGAGTACAGTCAGTAGAGATCACACATGTCTACAGTGGATCAAAGTACATTGAGAAACATATATCTGATCCACAATATATCAATATTGGGGTCCTTCAAGGAAGTGTACTGGGCCCAGTATTGTTTCTGGTGTATATAAATGATTTCTCACAATATATCAGCCATGGAGAGAAGATATTGTTTGCTGATGACACCAACATAATAATCACTAGTAAGACAAATGCTGGAAAATTCTACTGAAGTGCTGAGGGATGTACACAAATGGTCTCATTAAAACAAAGTAACTCTTAACAAAAAGAAAACAAATACAATATGCTTTATAATGAACAGAAAACAGAGTCCCTTAAATTTAAAACTAGATAACATCTCCATAGATGATGTACCTACAACAAAATTCTTAGGGCTGCACATTGACAGCCAAATGAAGTGGAATGAACATGCTATGAAACTCTCAAAAAAGATATCCACAACATGTTACGCACTTAACAAGTCCTTGTGTCTGCATACAGTAATGAATGTTTGAGAACTGTGTACTTTAGTTATGTTCATTCAGTAATCAGTTATGGTATGATTTTCTGGAGAAACAGTGCTCATAATTTACAAACCGTATTTAAATTGCAAATGAGAGCACTAAGCATTATAACAAAAAGCAGTAAGTGGGCCCAATGCAGAGAACTTTTCAAAATTTTAGAAATTCTAACTGTTCCTTATGAATTTATATTGCAAACCATAGCATACATCAATAAAAATATAGAAAATTATAGCACAAATAGCAGGTTTCATAACTATAGGACAAGAACAAGTCACTGTCTTTACCTAGACAGGAAGAATAAAAATAAGACTCAAAATAGCTTCTTGTTTGAAGGTGTAAAACTGTATAATAAACTGTCACAGAAAATAAAAGAAACGGTTAACATGTACTGCTTTAGGAAAAATCTTAAATTGTTTTTGCAGGAACACTGCTTTTAAACTATAAGTGAATTCCTTAGTACAAAATGATTGTAAATAACTTTTGTTTCACAATATTTAACATTATATTTAACATTTTGATAAGGAGCAAAAAGATTGTAAATAACTTATATGTCACAATGTTTAACTACATGTAACAACATTAAAATGTCCACAGATGGATAAACAAATAAATAAATAAAAGTGGGAGTTGGAGATGAAGGTCCACTGGGCTGTGGACAGGTAAGTCAGAGTTGCTGGTTGCAAGGAGGAACAGTGATGTAGGAAGAAGAGTCGAAGGTGTGCACAATGGAGGTATGATGCTGGCATCAGCCCTGATGTACATGAGGAAGTGAAGAGTGCTGGCAGAATCAAAAATGTAGAGTCTGCCTGCAGGAGATTTTAGCATATCAGATTACTGATGAGAGGGGCAGCATGCTGTAGCATCACTGTGAGTCGCAGTGTGTAGATGGAACAGCTGAAATTGGAGTATGCACATGGTGGATAACAAGACTGCTGAGTCACTGAAAGTTACATGGTACCAAAATAGTGGGTATGCAGGTTGTGGCATCTGCTGTGCATCACCTGAGCTGCTTGGTGTGCTGGGTGCTTGCTCAGCTACAGGAGATGAGTGGCATGCAGGCTTTAAACGCACAGGTAATGCTGGAATTTAATCAGCAGATGGCACTGGAGTTAACAACTGGGCGTGTGCATTGCACACATGATCCCCACCTGCCAGGTGAGGAGGCATCTTAATGGAGGATGGAGGAGTGTTGCCAACCTTTGAACCCATGGGACAGCTGCCAGAGGGAAGAAGCTGGTGATTCCAGATAATACTGCAGGCTTGGTAAGCAAGATTTAGCTTCTCTTCTAAAACAGCAGACTTGTGAGACAGGAGATACAGTTGAAGATCAGATGGCAATTTCACCAGCCAAAGAGTCCACAGCACAATGTCAGGTAGCTCCTCAGATGCAACTTGGGAGAAGAGATGCTGCAAAAATCAAGTTGGGGTCCTATCCTGCAGCTGTATGTCATGGAAGATGTAATGATATGCTTCAGCAGGAGGGAGGACAGCTGTTCAGTAATGTGCAGCCAAACTGTAGGATATCTGTGTTGAGATACTGGTTCCAGCAGAATGTCACTGACGAGGTCTGGTTCGTCATTTAAGTAGCTAACAAGGTTTATGAATTGTGCATCATCGGTGAGAATTCTGTGAATGTCCAACAGGCTATTGACCAAGGTGAATCATGTTTTAGGATTCTCCTTCTACAGGAAGGGTAGTTTAAGGAAACGTCTGTCAGGCACCTGTTGTGGCATCACAGGAAGGGATGAGTGGCAGAGTTGTGATGGTGATGGTAGTGTGGGCTGATGAATGGGTATGTCGCCCCGGTTCTAAATGGAGGTGTAATGATGCTCTGTTCGCAGACGTTACACAGTGTGGTTGTTGTGGAGGAGCACATGATTGGCCCAGATGATGTGACCGTGGTGACTAATTGACAACTCAGAATGTTGTCGGTGTGAGGAATGCATGAAACTACAAGTCCACATTTAGTGGAAGGAAGGAGCAAGTCCTGTTATGTACATACAACTGCGGCAGTGGCAGTGGGAAAGGCAAAGACATCTCTTGCTTCATTTGGCATGAGATAAAAATGAGGCATTTTGGCATGTTGTGGAAGTGTACACTTTATTCTGCATGTGGTAACCACTGAGATGTCAGCTACCTGGAGAGGTTTGAGTTCATATTCATGGACAGATGTGAGCTGGTAGGCCCACATGAGCGTGTGATCAGTATAGGCTGAACAGAAGGTGTATCACCAACAAAAAACACTCTCCATGTGCCCATTGCAGAGACCAAGTCAAAAAACTGTAGCTGGTCCATTGTGTAAGTTTAAGTGTGAATGCATAAATGTCCCACACAAAAACATGATTGAATGAAAGTTTCAGGGGTCCCAAATATGGCAATTCCTATTATTACAGTGAATCGTTGGGCAGAGAAAACCATGATTGAACTTAGAAATGAAGCACTTTATTAATATAAATGACATACACCGCTACAAGCAAGCACACACCATTGATGTTCATACTAGACTGAGTCAAAGATCATAGAATTATGAATCAAAGAAGTTCTCAAAGTTGATCACCATGTTGGTGGTCACCACAAGTTCATCAACATAATAAATATCACAAACAAATGATGGATCAGCCTACTACTAGACTTATACAACAGAAAATAATTTCAAATATCCCAGGAACTTTTCAATACACTACCTTTACAATTACTCAATGTTTTATTAAATATTTTCGGGAATTCCATACAAAATTGTCATTTTATACAATTGATGAATTCTTAGATTGTACAAATGCCCTAAAATTTCAATTTTTACTGTTTGTAATTGTACAATAATCTGCCTGATTCTTTTAATTTCAATTACTACATCTATCTAACACTGTTTTCCTTAATATTATTTACCATTCACTTTGTGCAAACTATGGAGACATTAGTAGCATGTACAATAAAGTTGGGCAAATAAAATTTAAAAATTAAATTTGAGATTATCTAAAATAGAAAAAAACTTTTATAAAAATAAGAACAATGAAGATACATCCTACAGGTTAAAAATACTTAGTGCAGGTTATGGTGTCCAACAGGGCTCTATTCTGTATCCTTTCCTCTTTACAGTGTTCGTAAATGATCTTCCGGAAAACATAGCCAAAGCAAATTCATTCCTGTGTTCAGACAACAATAATATACTAATAACCAACAGTGAGGACAGTCTCGAAGAAACAGTCCAGGAAAACACTGCTCACCAGCAGTCCAAGGCAAACAGATAAATGCACAAAAAGCAATAAAAATGAGCTTCCACACAAGGAAAAAAGTCAGTCCATCTACTTGAGATGTACATATTGATGGAAACAAAGTATTCACAGTAAAAGACAGCTAATGTCTTGGATTGTACATGGATGACACAATAATGTGGAAACTGCATACCGTCATGCTGTCAAAGACGCTTAGAAAAGTCTGTTTCTTACTGCAATCAACAAGAAATGCAACTAATGTAGACACTTTAAAGCTTGTGTACAATGCCATATTGGAGTCTTTTATTGGCTAAGGCATGATTTTCTGGGGAAATAGCTCTGAATCTTTTGATGTTACTAATTGCATAAGCAAGCAATGAGAAAAGTCTCTTTTAATAAGAATGAATACTGTACATCACTTTTCAAACAATTTAAAAACCTGCTCTTTGCTTGCCTATACATAATTAACTGGACTTAACTGGAATTGTTTCTCACTGCAGAATTTAGAGCCCTAAACAAAAATCTCAATCACCACTCCTATGAATAAAAAAGTCACTTACAGATTCTACCAGACAATACAAAATTTTGCAGAAACATTGCAAGTTCATGAGAATCAAATATACAATTATCTTCCATCAGAACTCAGAAAAATTTGGGCAATAATGGAAATGAAAGCCAAACTGAAACAACTTTTATTATACCATTACTTATACTCAGTTCAAGAATTGTTAGAAATGTTGTTATAATGTGAAATTCACACCTTTTGTTTGCTACTAAATAACTTATGAAAAATTGTTAAGGATGTTGTTGCGAACAAGATGTCTCTACATTTTCATTTTCCAGTTATTGAAATATGTAATTTTGCTATGTTTTTACCTCTTGTAATTAGCAGTACAACTCGTAGATTATGTGGATATGAAATATGATGTTGGATTTGTAAAGGTGTGCATATGTAGGAACCTACAAAATTGTACGTATGCATCACATATTTACGTATTGAAGAAAGTGTGTGCAATTGATGAAACCCCTATCTTTTACATGATAAATGGTTGATTAATAAATAAATGAGAATGAAAAATGCTCCTATTATAGAAGTAAAAGGTGAGTATGTCTTGCACAGAGTTAGGGATATAAAAAAAAGGAAACTAGCTTTTTGTCATATGCAGCTTCAAAGACATTTAATTAAAAAAAATTCAAAACATATTGACATATTCACATTTTTTTACATGTTAGTATTAGACCCTTGTCAAGTAATATAATGCATCATGCCAAGTAAAGTAATATAATGCATGATGACATGTCATATATGCTGACACGTGCCATCATGTCATCCAACATGGCATTTGTCATGTCGTGCAATATGACACAATATGTCATTAAAGTTTGGGATGCACTCATCACTACTCTTGGAAACTCCCTGTTATAAATTTACTCATGCTATTGGATACTTCCTATTGTAGATGCATCCAAGTATCTAGAAGCACATAAATTTCTCTCTATGTGTTCTTACGCCCCTCACCATATATGTAACAGTATGGGTGTACAAATATATATAAAAATATATAATTAAACAAATTTATTACACTATTGTCATGTTTGATTTTTATAGATTTTGCAACTAATTAATTGTCTTTCACTTTTAATTCACAAATCTCGTAAATTGTAAGTCAGTGGTGGAGTGAACTTACATCGATTTGTGTATTCTCTAGGCTGTTGAGATCTACGCAGTTTGCTTATATGCTTATTCTTCTGCCATAATTACTTCTAATTTTTGACTGTGAATAAATACTGATTTTTATCGGACTTCCTCTTCAGATGCAGGCAGCTACAGTGACATGACATTAGCATAATGCGCTTGCACTAAAAAGAAATCTCACACTTCATACTTTCATAAAAATTATTATTCAGACAACACAATGTACACTACACACTTCTCACAAAAAGTACTTCTTTTCCCTATGAGAACTAAAGACAAAGACTTCTAAATAACTGACAAAAAAAATTGAATGGAGTTTCCAGTATTTGTCATCGCCTTTTGGCGTAGCAAAAATACATCTTTTTCTATGCTTACAGTGGTTGTGCCAATGATTATTATCAATGGTTTTAAATTTTTGTCGTAGCTTGTTGGGGGTTTTCCTTATGTTCCTATACATGGGTTTGGTGGAGAAATGGTCATCTTGGGGAAAAAATCAACCTCATCCCATAGAGAAATTAAAAAATTGTTTCAGTACCCACCTCCAGAAACAAAACCACCCCCAGAAATTTTATACACCCCCCAGAAATACTTTTTTAGCAACAAGGGTAGTTTGAAAAGTTCTCAGAACAGAATAGAAAAAAAGTACTTATATCACTGAAACTTTTTTGTTTTTCAATGTAGTCTCCTTGTAGATTAATGCAATTGGTCTAACGATGTTCCAGGGCCTTGATCCCATCTCAAAAATGAATTTCCTCCAGGCCTAAAAAATAGTTGTCAACTCCGGCTATCAATTCTTCGTTTGAAATGAATCTGCATCCACCAAGAAAAATTTTCAGTTTTGGGAAGAGATGGAAGTTTGACAGAATAAGGCAGGTGTGGCAACAATTCATACCTTAGTTCATGTAATTTTGCCATGGTGACAGCACATGTGTGTAGGCGAGCAGTGTCTTGATGGAAGATGACATTCTTCCTTTCTAATCCTGGCCTTTTTTCACATATCATTTCTTGCTGTTTGTCAAGGGGGTTAGCATAGTATTCTCCAGTAATTGTTTGCCCAGTGGGGAGATAATCTACAAACAGAAACCCCTTCGCATCCCATAACACACCCCATAACACTGACCTTTCCTGCCGAAGGAATTGTCTTTGCTTTCTTTGGTGATGGAGAATCAGCATGTTTCCACTGCTTTGACTGTTGTTTTGTCTCTGATGTATAGCAGTGCAGCCAAGTTTCATCTGTGGCCACAAAAACTGTTGTTTGTCTTTCCTAAAACGGGCCAAACACTGTTCCGATATGTCCATTCTCATGCATTTTTGATTCAGTATCAAGAGTCGCCGCATCCATCTTGCAGATAATTTTTTCATTTCTAATTCTTCAGTTAAAATATGATATACCCTTTCAGATGACATCTGGCAAGTATGAGCAATTTCATGCACTTTAAATCGGCAATTCTCCATGAGCATTTAGTGTACTTTTGCTATGATTTTTGGAGTAGTGACGCATCTTGGTCAACCACAGGATGGATCATCATCTAAGCTCTCCTGACCAAATTTAAATTGATTTGTCCACTTGGTAACCACTGAATGTGAAGGAGCAGAGTCCCCAGTGTATTCTGGAAATCAGCATGGATGTGCTTTGTTTACATACCTTTCTTTATGAAGTATTTAATCACTACTTGAATCTCAATTTTTTCCATGTTCGCAAATCACTATGCGTGAACAACAACAGAGCAATGTTACTGCCACAGCTCTCTTCCAAGAGCACTGATGTGGCACATGTTTACAGGCAACAGTCCAATGAATATCATATGAACAACTCATTGCACTAACGCTGGTCTCTCTTGGTGATTCCGAGAACTTTTCAAACCACTCTCATATTACATATATGCTCTTCAGCCATATGATATTAGATATTGTTTAGTGTACTAAGGCTGGGAAATCTTCTAGATTCTGGGTACAGGATCAGGGACTTTAGCTTATAAATTGCAAGATGCAGGCTTGCCAACATCTTGCAGCTGAGAGATCTCAATGCACAGGGGAAGTAGGTTTAACTTCTAAAAAAGGATGAATACAACAAGATGTTTTGATTTAAATGACTTTGAAGCTGCGAGGTAAGTTGAAAAGCTCATTCCCAGCTTTTACATTCCAAACCATTCCCAGGACATATTTGCCTTTTTTTGTGCTATGACAGGAGCGTATTTCTTACTCCAGAATGAGATTTTCACTCTGCAGCGGAGTGTGCGCTGATTTGAAACTTCCTGGCAGATTAAAACTGTGTGCCCGACCGATCCTCTAACTCGTGACCTTTGCCTCTTGCGGGCAAGTGCTCTACCATCTGAGCTACCGAAGCATGACTCGCGCCCGGTACTCACAGCTTTACTTCTGCCAGTATCTCGTCTCCTACCTTTCAAACTTTACAGAAGCTCTCCTGCAAACCTTGCAGAACTAAAGTTTCATATTTCAAACTGTCCACCTTCAGATAGCATGTCAGAATGCTATGTGTGGGGCCTGATTTTCTTCTTCTGGGGACTGGACGTTGTGTTATCTTCATCATCATTTCACACTCATCAACATGCAAGTCACTGATGTGCCGCTGTCAACTAAGAAGAATTACACCAGACATTTTGACATTAGACAAGATGACCATTAATTACAAGTATTTGTCTACTTTCTTACAAAATTTGAGTGGATCCACACAAGTTTGAAACATAAAAGTGGCATGTATGAAAACCTTACAAAAAATGAATTTATTGCACACAAAATACAAATATTTGGAAGTGAGTTTTCATTTGTTGTAAGAATGCATTTTTTGTTTATTTGATTCACTTTAAACTGTTTCTATGCATTCAATTCACATAAGAACGAATTTTAAGTGCTACATTTAGCTCAACTTTAAACCAACATACCTTGACAATGGCTAAAGATTATTGGATTAATACAATTTAGTTTTGACTTTACCCATTTATATCCCTTCATTCAAAGTTTGAACCGATTCATACAAGTTTAAAGTATAAAAGTGGCATGCCTCAAAAACCTCCCACTTCAAAAAATTCCTAGAAAAATGTGTTTTTTTTTTTTTTTTTTTTTTTTTTTTTTTTTTTTTTTTTTTTTTTTTTTTTTTTTTGCATATAAAATCCTTTGCACTTGAAAATCTCACTAAACATGTTTTTTGCACTTAAAATCCAAATAAGTTTGATTTTTGAAACCAAGTTTTCAATTTTATTCTAAGGTTGCATATTTTGTGTGTTTTATCCTGTTGCAATTGTGTTTAGTTAATGCAGTGACTACCATTCAAATTCAGAGCCATTCCCGGAACACTAGAAACCCTTGGCTTCTGAGTGCTCTGGGAATGGCACTGAATTAGAATGATGGTCACTGCATTAAGTAAATATGATTACAACACTTCCCCTCAGTGGGCATTATAAGAGAATAACTTATCAGTTTCCCATTGCAAAAATACACTGTTAAACATAAGAACACAAATGAGACAAAATTTAACAGGCAGGTAGTACAATATGAAATAATATTTATTTTAATCCTAACTTGTCTCTGAATTTCTCAGTTTTATTACCAGTAAGAGCTTTAGTTAAAATTTGTGCAGTGTTATCATCAGTTACACATATTTAAACTTAAGAAATCCATCAAAGACAGTCTGCCTGACTTTATAAGAATGTACTTAGAAATGTCTTTTGTTTCTGATACATCCTTTTTCTTGGTAATCTCAATGGCACCTGTGTTGGCAGCATTGACTTGCAGGGGTAGCCTAACAAGTTCAGAACGGTTTATCTCATTTAAAAGATCTACAAACCATTCCATCTCCTTACATGACTTAAATATTGCAATGTGTTCAGCTTCCGCTGTGGAGGTGGTTACAATGGATTGCCTTTCTCTTTCCCAGTTGATTGCTGCTGTAGATAACAAAATTGTGCGCTCTGTTACAGATTTACTATCAGTTGGGTCATCTGCCCAATCAGCATCACTGAATGCACTAGGATCAGAACAACTGGCATTGAAACATAAGCTCAAATCTTTACTTGCTGCAGGTAACAAAACAGCCATTTTACTCTGGCCCAATGAGAAGCACTTCATTTAGAGTTGAACTGCCTCAACCTTCCTACAATAAAGGCAATATCAGGTAGAGTACATGTGATATATATAACAAACAACCCACCGCCTTTTGGTACATCTTTTCTTCAAATGGTTTGTCATGCTCATCTTCACCAAAATGGTTGTCATTACATGATGTAGCTGTGCCCTTGCAATCATGCATTTTAAGCTCGTGTCTGATGAATGTAACTAGTTTGGTTTAATTTCACTTGCCCTTTAGACTGCTCAATCTGAAGTATTAAGTTAAACAACATCTCATCCGTTTCTTTAATGCTAATGTGAGAGTTCAAAACATTCTTGATTTTTTCGGTCCTCTCTTCCTCATTTATTACAACAACAACATCAATGTGAACCCCAATGATCATATGATTAGAAAAGAATACAACTGAATAGTTTTCACAGCGTTACAGACCTAACTTTTTCATCAGAGAGCAGGAAAAATCATTCATATCCTTACCTGCTTAGATCCCATACAAACTCTTATGCAACAAACACATTTTATTTCCCACATTAAACATTTTTGGTTGCCCCATGAAAATGATGTTACTTGTGGGGCTATTGAGATAAGAAGTTTCAACATTAATGTGTTTGACTCTTTTGTGGACTTTAAGGGACATGCAGAGTGTGAGACAGGGAGAAAACTGCAAAGTTTCCAGTAGGAGAATGGGTTGAGTCAACAGCTGTTCGTGGAGATGGGAGCCAATCTGGGGTCAGAGAAGCAGGTATTGTAGTTACCAGCAGTGGAGACAGTGATATGTGTGAGGAGTACAATACCATGTTGGAAAGTGAAATTTTTAGTGCAAATAGTGAAATAGGGTTACAACGGTCTTCACATCTGGCAAAATTGAAAAAGTATGGTTCCTGTTTCTTTGGATGCTTTTTTACTTCCATGCATCAAGTGAATCCATCTGATCCAACATCAGGAGAAGAGGCTTTAGCCTCAGTGGTGATGTAAGTGTTTAATTCAACTACCCATGCACGTCCATGTGTCAACACTCTCTGTACCTGTAAAAATTACAACAGATTCACTTTAACCCATTTCTGCCCTTTTAATCTGTGCAAGAATGAATTCTAGATGTTATATTTATTTTGACTTTAAAAAATCATATCTTGACAACAAATAAATATTATCAGAAAAAAACTCATTTTTATGTTACTCATTTATCTACCTTTGTGCAAAATTGAAACAATTCATACACGTTTAAAGTGTAGATGTGGCATGCTTCAAAAACCTCCCTGATTTTTTATGTGCTACATTTAGCTTTAGTTTAAACCTTAACATCTCAACATGGATAAAGATTATTGGATAATGAATTTCGTTTTGACTCATTCCATTTATTTACCTACGTATGAAGTTTGAACCGATTTGTACAAGTTTACAGTATAGAAGTTGCGCACTTCAAAAACCTCCAAGAAAAATGGGTTTTGCATGTTTTGGCATGTAAAATGTGAACAGTGCACAAAGAAATGATGCCATGTGCCATTTTCTGAGCATTTATCTCAGCCCAATTAAAATATTTTGCAAAATTTGATTCACACAATTTGCCTGGGTGCCAGCTCCAGTTCATCATTCAAACCATGCTTAATATAGTGTAACATAGCTACAGGAAGACAGATGTTCAAATGTCTGCACAAATGACTGCTGATTTGGGTTAAATCAAAAACTTTTTATCCACGTGCCCCCCCCCCCCCCCCCCCAAAAACTCCAATTCTGCATGCAGTCTTTTCAGATTTCTTACAGCACTTCCATGCTGTAATGCTCAATGCTACAGAAATGAACAGAACACTGAGTGAGCCTGCATATGTCTAAGTAGTGTAGAGCTTTAAGTACAACACTAGCTAATTTTACAGTATCTATTGCACAGGTATTAGGAGAAAAACACAAATATGATTTATTTCTGAAATTCCTAAGAAATTGGTATGTATCATGACAGACATACCATATTGGCAGAGAAACCTAGTTACATTGGGAACAGCATAAATTTAAAGTTATCTTTTGGCAGTGCATATTGATAATGCATTATTATATGGATAGTATGGAAACAAGTGTGTACTTTAATTTTAAACTAGTAACTTGTGTGACTTAGTGGCTAAGTAAGTTAATTGTGTGGCTACTGTGGTGACATTGTGGGGTTCAATCCTCTATCTGTCGTAGAATTTTTCTGTTGCCTATTTATACCTTTACTATGGCGAAGCCTGTGTACATGTTAAATGTCAAACTACACTGTGCCTCATAGTCTATGTTAAACTGTATGTTGCCTAGACCTGGTTAGGGACGTCAATTTAAAGGTTGGAGGAAGGCAATGGCCTACTATCACAATAGTATCATGTCTAGTTAACCAATGAAGTTCTAAACTCACATTCATATTTAGCTCATAGTGTATTAAAGATAATAGTTCTATGGTCACTCCTAACTGTATTGGATTGGATATAAAGTTAAAGGTAATGAAATAATACTACAAAAATTAAAAATATAGAGGTAGAATTAAGGAGAAGAAAGCTTGACAACTACTGAGCTTTCATTCCACCTGTAGTTTAGCAGGTGAGTTATTGCATGCAGTCAGTTTCTGTGTACTGCTGTACTCATGTATACTGACGACACACATCTCATACAAACACAGATCCCGGTAGAGAATACAATACAATAAATTTTTGTAGATATAAGTTTTGCAAACAGGTACTTCAATGAGAATACTAATTTTTTTATAATTATCAAATAAGATAAGGTCAGTTTCAAATACAGAAACATTTAACTTAAATCACACCTGTCTCAAGCTTAAAGAACCCATTCTGAATTAATTAGGCAGTTACAAATAATGTTTTTTGTAGATCACTATTGAATATTGTGTTATAATATTGGAAACTGCTGCAGATACATGTATAGGGGTTTGTGTAAAATTGCAGAAGACAGCAATAGATTTTATTGTAAGTTTACAAAAGTTTTTTTAGGAAACTAAATATGTCAGCTATTCCCCACCACACACATTATAAATAAATATGCATTTTGATATTACTTGGGGCACTTTGCTAAACAGAGATATATACATTATTATAGTATAAAATGCATCAATGATTATCATATAGAAATAAAATGGCCTAACTTACTACTTCTTTCCTGAAAATACTGGATATACAAGTATATAAGACAATAAACTTCCAAATTTATTAAAAGATAATCATCAATGACTAGAAAAAAGATTTCAATGATACTGACATTAAACTTGCATGAACAGTATCAAAGAATATCTCAAAATAGACCATAATATTCCAGGAAGTTGAATATATTTGTACACTAATAAATCAAAAGAAGTGTATCATAATCCATAAACATTATGGAACAGTGAAAAGAATATGATTTACATCAACATTAAACAAATAATCTTCCAAATGAAAAACTTTACAAATGTTTCAGACTGTACCAGTAGGATACTGTTCCTTTATTTAACTCTGCCATAATTTGTTTTTGTTAGATTTGATATGGTTTGCTTTGTAAAGAAATATTTGCAGACGTTAAACTCAAATGTCAACTACCACAGCAGAATATTTTCAAATGATCTTTCAGGAAATTCAAAGCAATCCTTGCCATACATAAAGGCTGTTAGTGGCATCAAAGTTTGTGTCCAGGAATGACACAGGAACTGAAACTGAGAGTAGCAAAGCAAAAGCTGACATCCTTAACTCTGTTTTCAAACGTTTCTTGACATAGGAAAACTGAGGCGAATTGCCCTAATTTAATCATCGTACCACTGTAAACACGAGTGAAATAAGTATTAGTGTCAAGAAACAGCTGAAACTGTTCAAATTGAACAAAGTTCCAGGGCTCGATGGAATTCCTATAAGACTGTAGACTGAATTTGGAGTTGTGTTAGCCCCTCTTCTAACTATAATCCATTGTAATTTTCTCAAACAAAAAATGTGCCCAGTAGTTGGAAGAAAGCACAGGTCACACCCATTTATAGAATACTAGTAGGAGTGATGTACGAAACTATCATTCAATATCCCTGACATCAGTTTGTTGCAGAGTCTTAGAATATATTCTAAGCTCAACTATAATGAGGTATCCCTAAAACCTGTTCCAAGCCAAACAACATTCATTCTGAAAACATCAATGATTCAAAACTCAACTCTAGACTGGTCTAAGCAGGCATAAGTAGCAGTTGTGTGTGTGAGGTGTTTACTTGTGTGACTGTGTGTGTTTCTCATTTCTGATGAAAAACTGGCTGAAAGTGTAACGTGTAACAGTCATTTTGTCATGCCTGTCTGCAATTCAATGTATCATCTTTAAGGGTAATAGCAATCTATCCTTTCCATACTGCTCCAAAAAAAACTTGATGTTTAATACTGTCCCAGCTCTGTCCTTGACAAAGGAATAGGGTGTCTACTGTATATACTGAATTAACATTCGCAAATGTTGCAATATACAGTGATGAATGGTGAATGTCAGCACCAATGTGGACAAGTGCATTCAGAAGCTGGAGAGAAAAGATTGGACATTAAATGGGATGTTTCACATTACACAGTGCTCTTCAGTATGCTTATGCATAGGGTATGGTGCAAACTGAAGAATTCTGGTGTCTGGACACTCAACAGATACTCTAGGGATGAAGTGTGTTTAGTCTTGATTGTGACAATGTCAATGCAGGAACGCTTCTCCAGATACTGCATAAATTCTTCTTGATGCAGGATCTTGATGGCGAGTGAAATGATAAATATATAGGTGTTGACCTCTTAACCATGTGATTAAATTTTACTTTTCTAATAACTTTTTACAACACTTTAATGTACAGTTGAAATACACATTTTTGACTAGGCAGTACTACGGATCGAAGCATATGTCTGTAAGTTACCACTTCTCGAAACAAAAGTGCGAAGATACAGGAACTAATAAATTGAAGAGCGTATTTCTTACTTTGTTTCATACAGATATTTACTCATGTATCAAAACATTATCCTTGCCACAAAACAACTCGTTAATTTACCTTTGGCGGTGTCTATAACTCATTAAGTTTACATATAGTTTATATATAAGAAAAGAAAACAACAAAAAATAATATGATTCAATACAGAGTGCAGGTTTTCTGAAGAGTTCTTATTTTGCAGTCTCAATTAATTCTACTCAGTAGTAACTGTGAGTGTTTTTAAATGGGGGTTAGGATGTAAAACCAGCCAACCGGAAGTAGGAGAGGCATCGCAGGACATTTTAATTTCCAATGTTGTGAATGTAGGTTTGATAACTTTCATTACAAAATATACATATTTGAATTCCACAGAACGAAGTACAGTGATGTGCTATAGAAGAATGCTGTGTGAAGAGGCATGGCACTGCAGTTTGGCACACTTGAGACTAGATAAGATGTCTTACATTTCCTCGAAGATTATAGTTTTTATATCAAACTCCTCAGAAAAATGTGCACTGCAAAATGAATATATTTTTGAAACATTGATATTTTTTTTAATTTTTGACATCCTATCTCATAGCTTGAGTGGGAAAGGGGGGGGGGGAGGGGGAGGACTGGTCAAGTTTTTGCTTCGGTTTGAAAATATCATAGATCTGGAGCTGAAACACACCTAGTTCAGCTTCTACTTTATCAACTCTCTCAGCAGCACAATTACATTTTTTTAGCCTTTGTTAAGTCTTCCTTTATTTCTTTTAAACTATACCCACTTTCACAAAATTTTTATTTCTGCTCTTATTTTGTTTAGACGAATTGTCACCAAAGAATGTTGTTAACTATCATAAAGCTGTGCTGTTTGAGGCTTCCCCGGCACTGCATCTGCTTGATAGGTTCTTGGGAATTATGCTGGATAATATTGTAGAAACCACACAATATTTCAGCAAGACAACTGCCCACCATCTTCAGGTGCTACTGTTGCGTCACTGAGAAACTCGCCAATTTATATGTTGGCTTTCTAGAACAGCGCAGGTGCCAGCGGGGGGTTTCTACAATATTATCTGGTGTAATTCCCGAGAACCTATCAAGTGTATCATAAAGCTTTTTAATGAATATGGTTACTGAAATCCCTAAACAACGAACAAATACTGCTTGCATTATCTTCTCAATCCTCTTCCTCCCTGGTAATTAACTCTGAATTTGACAACTGTAGTTACTGTGCTTCATAGTTATTATGATCTGCACTAACACCCACACCTATCTCACTTATATTGTTCATGCTCATTTTGAAAAAAAAAATCACAAATTCATCATATTACAACTTTTAAAAACACACTGCAATTCCA
This sequence comes from Schistocerca americana, assembly GCF_021461395.2. NCBI lineage: Eukaryota > Metazoa > Arthropoda > Insecta > Orthoptera > Acrididae > Schistocerca > Schistocerca americana. The sequence goes on from NC_060119.1 coordinate 380,127,372, forward strand.
ACACAAGTTTACATGTGGCCTAACAAGCCCTAACAAACCATTATTAATGAAAGTACTTTTTGTTTCTTGTTGCATTGTGATGTCAGGCAGCGGTCCACAGGTCCTTTTGGTAACTGTTCACAACTGTCCTCAGTCAAAATCGTTCAAAAATATGCAAACCTGAAACTTTCAGGCAACATCAGCACTCAAACAGTCTCATACAGATCCCAACTTGTCCACCAGATACAGAACATGATGGGCTTGTACCAAAAATTTCAAGAGAAACTAATAAGAATGAAAATATCAATAAAGTTCTTAGGTGATGTAAACTCGGTGGAAGAATTTACTACTCAAATTTTAGATCCCAATCTATTCTTTGCTGCTGCTATCCTGTTATTCATAATATGTTGCTGTAAGAAGTTGTAGCAATCTTGTCACATCATGGAAATCATGAATGAAAGCTCAGGAGTTGCAATGAATTCTTTTATTAGTGTGTGGGAGGCATGCAACATTGAACAATTGGCATTACAAACTCACAACATCTTGACGCTCTGAAAACTGGCTACAATTTGCATAATGACAGTGCTGTTGCACATCTATGTATACATTTACTAACAATCGATAGTGCTGCTTAAGACACAAATTTACCAAATTATAGTAGAAAATTAATACCCAGAGATAAACTGTGGACAACGTAATTTAGGTACATTATTTCCTGATGAGTATGTATAGGTAGTTTGTCAAATAAACAATTTAGAATTGTGAAACTAGAGAATATACAGAAATTAACAATGTTAATTATATTTGATTAATTTATAAGCAAAATATAAATTACATCATTTTCCTAACATAAATTGGAATCACAAATTAAATATGCTTACATTTAACAGTAGCCACATGGTTCAAAATGATTGCTAGGGCTGAAAATCAGTATGTATTTACATTTACAATAAAGGACTGCATAATTTCTCTTTAATTACAAACACTGTTGCGTTTTACATTACTGACATATTATATTGCAGACTTTGAAGAAATTATGCACACAATATAAACACAATAAGAGTCAAATATGAATTCTAGTGAACATTGGTAGTCATTAAAGAATTTAGCTAATTACTAGCATCAGTATTAACAAAAAATATTCCTGTCAATTACAGAGTCTGTATATTAAATATACTTGAATCTGATGTAGGCATGAGCTTTGTATTTGGCTTCTAACCAGATCTTCCTTATTAATGGATGTATAGCTCACACATTAATTAGTATCGAATTGCAATATTTGAATGTCTGACAAAATATATACATATCATATTCATAGATGGAACTTTGGAGGGAGTTTTGTAACAAAATCCAGTGATGTGTAAAATTTGTTTTGCATTATTTCAATTTCAGACAAGTAAACTATCAAAACTTTACAGATCCATAAAGATCTTTTCATATGAGTGAAATGCCTTGCTGCAACAGGGAAAAATGGAAACAGCATACAAATGCTCATATCAGAGCACTAAAAAGGTGAGTATGCTGCAGTTTAAAAGACTCTGACTGAGAAACAGGTTAACAGCTGTCTCATTCCACCTTCCTCGTCACTTTTAAAAATTATGGCATACGAACATATTTGTGCTCTTTTTCTGTTGAGAGAGAATGAGACTGTCAGTAAGAAAGACATACAAAAGTAATAAATACTGGATGATATCCTAGCAGACAGTGGAAGTGTGAAAGAAAGAGATTGACACAGTGACCAAGGAACATAGTTGACACTGATGGAACAATGCTAGGAAAAGAGTGAAGGAGACAGTGCCAGTGAGAGAGGAATAAAGAGAAGGGGACAGTGGAAGTGGGCGAGAGCCAGTGATAATGATAACAAGGAAGAGAGACATAGTGACTGTGAGAAGAGACAGCAGCAGTGGGAAGGAATGAATGAGATAGTAGCTGTAACAGAGAGCAAGAGACGACAATGACAGTGAGAGGAGACAGTAGGAGTAGGACAGAACAAAGGATACTGTCTGTGGCTATGAAACAGAGGACAATGACAGTGAGACACAAAGAGATAATGACAATGTGTTGGGCTGAATGAGAGGGTGAGAATGAGCAGCTGGGAGTGGATGGGTATCAGTGATTAGTGAATGTGAATGAGTTACAGTTACAGTAGCTTATGGGAGTGACAGGTGAGTTGAGTGTTAAAAAGGGTATGAATATGTTCTCATGCCAAAATTTTCAGAAAATTTGTAAAGGTCCTGAAGAAGGTAGAATGAAGTACCTGGTACCCGACTTTTCAGTCAGAGCTTTTTAGATAAACAGCAACATATTCACCTTCTTGTGCTCTGATAGGAGCATTTTTCCACTAGTTTTCAACTCTTCTGAAATCTTTACTGTTTCCCAAATGTTCTGAAAGAGCAAGTGGAGATCACATACAACATTTGGTTTTCACCATTTCAATAATTCTGTTGTAACGGAGTCTGAAGACCACTTTCTTTGTTGTTTTTGAGTTGATCGCTTCATGAATTTATAGCTCTGTTGGTGGGAAATCTTACTCAAGATATTCTAGTTTTGCTAGAAACTTATTTAAATGCTGGAACTGGACAGTTTAAGAACCTGTCAAAAAGTGTTGCTAATATTTCACAATTTTCCTTGTATAAGTCTGTTTTTCCATTTAAACAAATTGCCAGGTTTGATAGCCTTTGCAAATAGGTTTAAAATGTTTGTTAAAAATTTCTAGTATTATTTTTAGCTAAATTTTTTTGTATTTCTCTAAGATGAAATTTTTCAAAAGTTTTTCTAATTTTCTGGATCATTTTTTATGTTTCTTTCCATTTTTGTTTGAATTGTTCTAGGTTTTCTTTTCTTGAACATCTCTATTTTCTCCATTTTTTAGGTCTTTTTTACTTTGATTCTTCACACACCATATTGCACCATGTCTTCTTTTTTATTCTTGGCTACTTCTTATGCTGTCCCCGCTGCTTTAATAATTTGTATATGGCATTATGATTAGCTTCTTTGGATTATTATATAAATCTGGTTGCAAGCTTAGAGAGCCAGTTGACTGCTATGTACAGTTTGGTGAGAGAGCAGAAGTGTGTTGCAGCAAAGGTGTGATGGATATGAGGTGCCAAATGACTAGCCACTGAGTTCCCACAGTATTTTACAGGTACCTGCTTGGCTGAAAGGGTCTGCATAAGTGGGGGATAGAAGCCATAATGGATTAATGATTGAAATATTAGGCTGAAAATACTATACATTCACATAAACTGTTAATGTTACTTGCAAGTGCGCTACAGAGAATCTAAAGACATTTCTAAAATCAGCAGAAGCTATTATTGTTTAAACATTTAATATTTATAAATATGTTACAACTTTTTAGAGACAAATTAAGGGCACATATGGCACACCAATAAAAAGGTGTTGATATCATTTGCAAGGTTAGACAGCTAGTTCATGCAATTATTGTATGTATAAATTATTAAACAAATCATTATTTGTTGTTGTTGAAACACTGGCCAAAACTGAATTATCCACATTTACACAAATTATCGGCAGCAGCTTGTTCCATTTTCAATAAGTATCATGCAGTAATTATTAGTACAAATAGATTTTGTTGTAATTATTAATGTTAAGAGTGTTTGATTTGTCTAGTATGGTATTGCAACAGTATGCAGAAGTTAGTCATACTGAGATGGACATAGGCACAGTGCAAATGAAATTTATATAATTTTTGTCAAAAACTTACAACTATTTGAATAATAAAAACAATGTAAGTATGTAAGAAATGGTGAGTATGTTTATTATATGTATATGTAAGTTAAATGGAGTACGGAAAAATTGCAAATGTTATGATACTGTGGCATAAGGAAGCTTGAGTGTGGCACACAGAAGTAAGTGATATTACCAAGGGTTTAAATAAGCAGGCAGAGCAAGTCTTCAGGCTTTTTGGCTGATGTCGTTTCACTGAGGTGTTTCGCTGATGGTAAGATTGGTGAGATTTGCATATTTTGAATTCTGTGTAAATTTCAGTTATTGCACTGAACTTTTATAGGCTCCATATGTGAATGGTAGTACTTCTGTTAGTGACAGACTTCAGTAATGTTATATTTGTGAGTGTGAATATAATTTTTCTTATGTAGCTGGTGGTAATTACAGCGACTTATTTGTGGTACAAACTTCAACAATAAATAGCACACACAACTTTTCTTATCACTCTGCTTGTTACTAGTTGTTTTATTTATTTTCATCAGTCACTGAGAAACTCTTATTCATAATGGAATTGCATAGCCACAGTTCATACATGATTTTCTTGGGGATGTTTTTACTTGAAATGAACACTGCAAGGTACTATTTAATTCAGTGCATTTTACCAACATTATTTATCCTTTATGATACATTTTTCTTTTATCATTATTTTATTGATTCTTTATCTGTGTACTGACCATCAAGTTTATAATTTGACTGATTAGTCTGCACACCACATGAGTTTTGTGTTATTCGGACCAAAAGGTGACAAGGTCCAACCGAACCCCTACTGAGGAATGAGTCACACAGTTTTCTAGGTTGAATGCTTGCCCAGCAGGAGGGTGACTATTATATCTGCTTTTGGTCACAGCACACTAGATCAAATTAATAGTCACATACCCTCCCAGCGAAAAGTCTACGTACTCGGAGTTCACACCATATGTCGTAATCTAGTCTCTAATTTTTTTTATGTTGACAGTCTAGTCCACTTGACTAAAATAATGGATCCGCTTGTTAGGGCACATTCAGAAATATCAAAGGACCACAAAAGCAGTACTGGAGGGAAGTGAGGTAAAAATTGTTGAGGGAGACCAAGAGGCGAGGCAAATATAGTAAGCAGATTCAAAGGGATGTAGGTTGCAGCAGTTAGTCAGAGATCAAGAGGCTTTCACAGGATAAAGTTGCATGGAGAGCTGTATCAAACCATTCTTTGGACTAAAGACCCAAAGAACAACAGTCTGCTGCTTACTGCTGAGGTGACTTTTTGTGTGGTGTTGTGGACATGGATCATGCATGTTTGCTGGTCAGTGATGACAGCCAGCTATGATCACATGAATTAATACATAATGTTGATTAGATGAGTATTTCAAGGTGCATCTGAAGATGAGCTGGCAGTCCTGAAGTCAATTATGCATTAAAGAAATTAAAAACCATCCTTGCAGCCAGAGGCTAGTTTATCTGTAACTGCATATTAGTTAGGAGTTTATAATGCAGGATACCTGGCTCATGTGCATTTCTTGTAAGTGATCAGACAGCCACAAATCCCTATGTGATAATTTTAGCCTTCTTCTTGTATTACCCATGTTTATCTAAAAAAAGTTTTAGAACATTCATCCTTAGTTACAGTACCTTATAGGTTCCCCCTTTACCATTACCCCCTCATCTCTGCTGCTCCTCACTCTATACAGTGCCTGGTTGTATAGCTCCTTCAAGCCCACAGCAATGGCAGAAGGGTCTCAAGGTAAAAATGTTATCTGCAGTCTCCATTTCCTGCCTACTTACATCCTGATCTCTTTAAGAAAATTTCTATCATATTATAACTTGAAGTCCCTGCTGCATTTTTCTGTCTCTATACTATGTTGGTGCATATGTTCATAGCATTTTTGTTTTGTATGTTGATATTTTCAACTGCTACAGGTTTATTTATTGACTGTCATTTTTCATTTGTAGTTGACTATTGATAATAATTTTGAGTTTATATATTGTCATTTTGTCATTTCGACATAGCGAGTGGAGCTGTGACCACTAGAAAATGGAGTGTCAAGTGGAGAAATCAGAACGTTTTTGACATATTCTTCTGTTTGAGTTCAATAGAGGGGTGACACCTGTGGACACAACCAGAAAAATTTTTGCTGTCATTGAGAATAATGCCACTGGACAGAACACAACAAGAGAATGGTTTTAAGGAGAATTATGTTGACACTGATGACTCTCCATGTTCAAGAATACTTTTGGGTTTGTTGAGGATCATTTAAACGTATTAATCTACAATTATCCACTTCAGTGTACTTGAGAACTGGAAAATGTGATTAACTGTGATCATTCCATCATCGTGCAACATTTGCATACAATGGAGAAGGTTCAAAAATTGGGTGTATGGATACCACATGCTCTAAGCCAAAATCACAAAAATCAGTGGGTGACAATATGTGCCTCTCTGTTTGCTTGTCATTTACTGGCTCATAATCAACACAGACCGTTCCTATCCTGTATCATTACTGGTGACAAGAAATGGTGTCTTTATGCTAACATAAGTAACAGAAAGGAATGCATCAACTCTCCGTACAAAGACCTGCGTACATCCACACAGCCCTGGATCCACGATATTTCTGAACCAGGGCAAAAAGTTGATAATGGTACCCAGCCACTGATCAAGTATCTGAGATAGGATGTCAACAAAAAAAAATCGATTTTTCAAAAATATGTTCATTCTGTAGTGCACATCTATCTGAAGAGTTTGATATGTAGGACATATTTGTTCGAGGAAATGGAAGACATGTTATTTGGTCTTACGTATGACAACGTGAAGTGCCACAACTCTTCACACAGCATTCTTCTATTGCACATCACTGTATTTTGCTCTGTGGAATTCAAACATCTATATTTTGTAATGGAAGCTATCAAACCTATAGTCAGGACAGCTGGCCAGTTTGACATCCTACACCTCTTAAAAAGTTCACACTTAATACTGGGTGGGATGGTTTGTAGCCAGAAAATTAAGAAATCTTCAGAAAATCTGCACTCATTATTGCCTATTAGCTAATAACTTTCTCTTTTGACATAAAATTAAATATAGGAAACATAAAATAAGTAAAGACAAGAGACAAGCAAGACAGTGCTCATTTCTTCAATCCTTAGGTCCCAGTCGTTTTTCCTCTCCAATCTTGCTACAGCTTTACACAGCATGCTTTCCTCTTTGCAAAAGAATTTATTACCACATCAAAGTTTGTCAAACATCTAGTTACATGAAGAATCGAAGACTGGTGTGGTTCTCAATTTGATTATGTCTATTTTGTCACTGTCTGTTAGATACAATGAAACAGGCCTTTCTCTTATTGCAGCAACTGAAACACACTCCAAATAAGTGACACTTTTTCGACACAAATGGTCATTTTTATCTACTAATTTACATACATTTACATAAATAACAACAGAATACAATTCACAAAGTACCAATATCAAATGCCTATTAGACCCACTACAAGCAAAATTTTATGTTAGGAAATAGTTTCACATTTCATTCATAAGCTCCAGTTTCTCAAGCATGAGATCAAAAAGTGGTGGGAGTACAAAGTTATTATATCAATTTGGAATAATCATATTCTTCCATATAATTTGTGTGATTTCCCTGTTTCTTCTGCTTCTTCATTCTAACAAACAATATTGTCATCACTAGTTTTGTCACTATTCCTGCCACTGTCAAAATTTATTCTCCAGTTAACTTCACTAACCCTGCCAGAATCACCGGTTCAGTTACCCCACGTTTATTCTCTGGCAAGGTGTTATTACATCTTCATACAATGCATTTTCCGCACTATTCCTAGAATAGAACTTAAGCAGCTGCTAACCGGGCACCGTACAACTGGTCCTTAGTAGTATAGTGATGTGGCAAAAATTTTCTGACAAAATTTCATTTTCTTGAATACACTGAGAAGATTAATATGAAATATTTCTTACTTGTTACTCTTGTTTCTTGTTTATTTCTGTTCTGATAGTCTGAACCTATGGATTTCACTAGTAATTACAACAACACTGATCATTCACAAACCCAGTAAACCATGCAGACAAACAGCAATTGGCATTCTCTCACTCAGGTTTATTTGGCTCACATCTTATAGTCCCATCCCCTTTTGTCTGCAGGAAAGATTTCACTTTTAAATGTGATGAGGTTCCCCTGACAGAGTCATCATGTATGCCTACACTATGTACGTATCCAAAAATCAACTTATGATTTGTTCAGAAATTAACTAGGGTGTGTTCAAAATGTTCAGAGACCAACAAGGACGCATTTCAAAATCATATGAATAGTCAATAGTCCAACATGCACTGGTTGCTAGGCGCTTCCTGAACCTCTTTTTTTTCTTTTTCTTTATTTCCTTCAAGAAAAAACTGCCACCCAGGGTAGATAGCCAGTTTGCCCCTCTAGTTCCAGGCTTGCATCCACAAAAGATAATATTATGTATCTCGTGGAACAACAATGATGTGGCGTGCTTCAAATTGCTTCCCCGAGATGTAACCATCACTTCTGTCATTTATTGTCAACAACTGAGAAGGCTTGCAGTTGCAATCTAAGAACAATGACTGGGAAGGCTGCATAAAGTGATGCTACTCCGTGATGGTGTTCACATGCATTCTGCTAGATTGGCAAAAAACACTAATGGAAGTTGGGTTGGGGAGTCTTTTGCACCCACCTTATTCACCTGATTTGCACCCTTTTCCACTCTCTATTGAACAACCTTCAAGGATATTTTGTTCAGGATAAAAATGCACTCTGAACATGGCTTGACGAATTTCTTGCTCAAAATCATTTGATTTCTGAAAAGTTACCCCAGCATTGGCAGACTTCACTGGTGAGAAGCAAGGGTTCATGAGAGGGGAGTGTGGAGGTCTGTTGTGTTTTCTGATGAAAGTTAATTCTGCCTCAGTGCCAGTGATGGCCTTGTGTTGGCTAGAAGGAGGGCAGTTGAGGGCCCACATCCATCCAACCTGCAATTTCGTATGACAGCAGGAACACTCTTGTAGTTATCCCATATTGTATGTCAGTCTGGTGTTTTGCCTTTTGTGTTGCCATTTAAGAACAGCATTCCAGGGGTGTTTTCCAACAGGACTCCGCTTGACTAAATACCACTGTTGTAATCCAACATGCTCTCCACAATGTCAACATGTTACCTTGGCCTGCTCAATCAGCAGATCTGTCTCCAATCTCAATCAGCAGATCTGTCTCCAATCGAGCACATGGGACATCATTGGATGACAACTCCAGCCTCACCCAGAGACAACATTAACCGTCCCAGTATTGACCAACCAAGTACAATAGGCATGGCACTCCATCCCACAAACTGACACCTGTACAACACAATTCATGCTCGTTGCATGACATTCTGGCAGCTACAGTGGTTGTTAATGTACCAGCTTTTCTTGCACTTACATTAACCCGTGATCTTGCAAAGCTAATCACTTAAATATACACATAAAAAAAGTTTTACATCACCTCAGTTCCAGGAGTACCGGAACTTGCACAGAGAATTGGAATAGAGATCAACATAAACATCATTTCAACTCTTTTGTATTGTTCATGAAAACCACACATTGCGTGTTATAGCACCATACAGCGAGACCTTCAGAGGTGGTGGTCCAGACTGCCGTACACATTGGTACCTCTAATACCCAGTAGCACATCCTCTTCCATTGATGCATGCCTGTACTCATCGTGGCATACTATCCACAAGTTCATCAAGGCACTGTTGGTATATAGTGTCCCACTCCTCAATGGCGATTTGGCACAGATCCCTCAGATTGGTTGGTGGGTCACGTCGTCCATAAACAGCCCATCTCAATCCATCCCAGGCATGTTCAATAGGGTTCATGTGTGGAGAACATGCTGGCCACTCTAGTCGAGCGATGTCATTGTCCTGACCGAAGTTATTCACAAGAAGTGCATGATGGGGATGTGAATTGTCATCCCTGAAGACAAATGCCTCGCCAATATGCTACCAATATGGTTGCACTATCAGTCAGAGGATGGCATTCACATACCGTACAGCCATTACTGCGCCTTCCATGACTACCAGCAGTGTACGTCGGCCCTACATAATGCCACTCCAAAACAGCAGGGAACCTCCACCTTGCTGCACGCGCTGAACAGTGTGCCTAAGACGCTCAGCCTGACAGGGCTGCCTCCAAACATGTCTCCTATGATTGTCTAGTTGAAGGCATATGCAACCCTCGTTGTTGAAGGGAATGTGATGCCAATCTTCAGCGGTCCATTCGGCATTTTGTTGGGCCCATCTGTACCGTGCTGCATGGTGTCATGGTTGCAAAGATGGACCTCGCCATGGACATTGGGAATGAAGTTGCACATCAGGCAGCCTGTTGCGCACAGTTTGAGCCGTAACACGACATCCTGTGGCTTAACAAACAGCATTATTCAACATGGTGGCATTGCTGTCAGGGTTCCTCCGAACCTTAATCTGTAGGTATCGGTCATCCACTGCAGTAGTAGCCCTTGGGCGGCCTATGCAAGGCATGTCATCGACAGTTCCTGTCTCTCTGTATCTCCTCTATGTCCAAACAGCATTGCTTTGGTTCACTCCGAGATGCCTGGACACTTCCCTTGTTGAGAGCCCTTCCTGGCACAAAGTAACAATGATAACTCGGTCGAACTGCAGTATTGACCATCCATGCATGGTTGAACTACAAACAACACGAGCCGTGTCCTTCCTTCCTGGCAGAATGACTGGAAATGGTTGGATGCCAGACCCTCTCCATCTAATAGATGCTGCTCATGCATGGTTGGTTACATGTTTGGCCAGGTTCAGTGACATCTCTGAACAGCCAAAGGGACTGTGTCTGTGGTACAATATTCACAGTCAACGTCTATCTTTAGGAGTGCTGGGAACCAGAGTGATGCAAAACTTTTTTTGATGTGTGTATTTTACCCAGACGAATGTATTTTCGAAACTTCATTACTCTAAATTATCTGTTAGTGGTGCAACTTTTTCCTTCATTGCATATATCGTTTCTGACTGGATGATTACAAGTTCTGTGTGGTTTTCAAGGGAATCCTACACTATTCTTCCTGCAAAATTGTGACATCTTCAGATAATGATGACGCAAGTGGATAGCGATGATCATGTGTCCTCCTCTCCAAAGCATACCACGAAGGCTCAATAATATTGAGATCTGGCGACTGTGGCAGCCGGGGGACATCTGGCAGTTGGTGCAGTCCTGGATGATATGAGCTGTGTGACAGCTTCACAATTGGGGAACAAACATAGGACAATGGGATGGACCTGATCAGCCAGATTGGTTACGTAATGGTCATCAATAATGCGATGTTGCAGAGTACTTACGGAACACCACGGAATTCCATGATATGGCTGCCCAAATCAATGCTAAACCCCACCATGTTTCACATTTGTCCAAAATTTGGAAACAATGTGCAACAAGATTCATTCGACCTAATGGCTTTCCTCTATTGCTCCGTAGTACAGGTTTTATAGCTTCAGTGCCACATTTTCCTGTAGGGGCATTTGCATTACTGATGGATGATTTAGTAATTCACAATTGCCCTGAAATTCCCTGCTTATGGAGCTCCCTTTGGTTGTTTTGGTTCTGACAGGGTCTGTGAGTGTGACTTTTAGTTCTCAACTGACTTTTGAATCTGTCGTCCTCTCGTTTTTCATCACAAACCTCTTCAATGACCGTCTGTCAAGATCACGCAACACACGCTGTCGTCCATGTTACGATTTAGCTGATGATGTTTTAGCGTTTTCCTCTCTGCTGTATAAACCGTAGATACGGTGCCTCTTGAAATACCATACACTTCGGCTACCTTGATTATGAAAGCACCAACAATTCGTGCACGTTAGAATTCACTTAGTTCCGACATAATGTACTCACAACTACAAAGAACACTGTTCTGAAAACGACTGACACATGCAATGTACTGAGGACACTGTAAAGATGCCGTGAGTCGGAACCCAGTGTATAACATGCAAAATTCAATTTTTTTTATTTATTTATTTGGTCCTGTTGATTACATATTATACAACCAGTGTACAAGTAATATAGGACAAGTCAGTTGATACAATTACAGTAGTACATGAACATTTGTACATCACATTGCACAGACATTTGTTTATTTAACAAGAACAGTTACTTGCATGCAGTATTAAAGCCTGCATTATGCCAAAAACAGTTTAAGTGACTGTTTAAAATAGTAGAATAAGTGATAGTGCATATTTTTATGCTACTGACATATATAAGCAGGTACATTTGCTTCACGGTCATGGTTTGCATTGAATACAAATTTTAACTGCATTCCTTAAGAAGAGGTTTAAGTGAATGCTCAGGAGTGTGGGATACATGGGAGTTCACATTTTCTCATAATGACATAGATAATTTTACAGTTTATCACGACAATTTCAGTTAATCTACAAGTAACAGCATCACACTTTATCTTTTAGGTATTGCTTTTCTTAGGCAGGTTCCCCCACTCTTATACCTTATAACTCTAAGTATTCATTCATTTTATAGAAAGTTTGTTCAATGAGGAATAATTTTAGTTTCCTTTTGAAAACCTGTACAATATTTACTTCCTTTTTTATATTGATAGGGAGCTTATTGAAGACCTTTATACCTGACTCAGTAACTCCCCTATGTACTTTAGTGAGAGTTGCAGAAATTTTTCACCTGTCTTGTGTCATGGTTGTGGATGTCACAATTTTTCTGAAACAGTTCCCTGTTGTTGACTACAAATAATGTCAGTGAGTATATATACTGACCTGTGATGGTAAGTATCCTGAGAGATTTGAAGAGACCTCTGCAAGATGCCCCATTAGGGACCCCACATATTAGCCTCACTGTTTGTTTTTGTATTCTGAAGACTTTTTCAACACCTGCAGCATTTCCCCAGAAGGTTATGCCACAGGAGAGGACAGAATGGAAATATGCAAAATATGACAACAACATTATTTCTCTGTTCACTAACTGACGGAGAGCTCTTAGTGCAAAGCACGATGAGCTGAGTTTCTTGACCAGCTGATCAATTTGTTCTTTCCATCTTAGGTGACAGTCTATCTGGATACCAAGGAATTTTGTATGTGTGGTTTCATTAATTTTGTGATTGTTAACATGTATTTCAGGAACTTTATTTTTTTCATTTTTTGTCAGAAACTGTATCATATTAGTTTTTGAAAGATTTAAGGTTAGGCTATTCGCAGTGAACCATTTGTGTACTTGAGTAGAGACTCTCATTGCTGTGTCTTGCATTGTGGAGTTGGGTCCTTTTATGCGGATACTTTTATCATCGGCAAACATTACTATTTTTGCTCTGTTATTAATTGTGATTGGTAGATCATTAATGTAGATCAGGAAAATTAGTGGCCCAAGAATCGAGCCCTGTGGACTCCATACTTTATATTTACCCAGTCTGATTTTAGTGCTGTAACTGTCCCCCTTAAGACAGCCCTTTGCTTCGTGTTCTGTAACTATGATTCTTTCCAAGTCAAAGATTTATCTTTAATGCCATAATGTGGAAGATTTTTTAAGAGTGTGTTGTGATCTACACAATCAAATGGCTTGGCAAGGTCACAGAATATCCCCACTGGATACCTTTTGTAATTTAGTTCACCTAAAATTTCTTCTGTTAGGTTAAATATAGCTCTGTCTGTGGAGGAGCCCTTACAAAATCCGAACTGTGTAGGAGCAAGTAAGAAATTTTGTGCATTTTGTGTTTCGTGACTATAAATCCTATCATACACTATCCTCTCAAATACTTTTGAGAACACTGGCAGCAGAGAGATGGGCCAATAGTTGGATATTTCATCCCTTGCTCCACTTTTGTGGAGTGGCATTACTACTGTGTGTTTTAATCTATCTGGGAACACACCAGTTTCCATAGATTGGTTGCACAAATAGCACAATATATAACTGATTAAGGCTGCACATGATTTTAAAATCCTACTTGATATGCCATCGTATCCACAGGAATCTGAGTTTTTGAGTAATTTTATGGTTTTTTCAATTTTTCTAGGGGTTGTACTTCTGAAATGAAGTGCTACTTTAGATGTTATTTGCATGTGGTTAAGTAGTTCAATAGCTTCTGTGTGAGACTGTTTATTATGGTTCACTGTTTTTTCAGCTATAGTGATGAAAAAATTATTGAAATCTGAGGCTGCAATGTTGTGTTTATTATTGTCAGGTTTTATGGTTCAAATGGCTCTGAGCTCTATGGGACTCAACATCTGAGGTCATCAGTCCCCTAGAACTTAGAACTACTTAAACCTAACCAACCTAAGGACTTCACACACATCCATGCCCGAGGCAGGATTCGAACCTGCGACCATAGCGGTCGCGCGGTTCCAGACTGTAGCGCCTAGAACTGCTCGGCCACTCCGGCCGGCCTGGTTTTATGTTCCTATTTGTCTCACTTTTTATGGTGTGCCATATGGTTTTTATTTTATTGTTTTAGTTGCTAATTTTTTGTGCATAGTGCAACTGTTTGGTCTTCTTGATTACACTTGTTAGAATTTTACAGTATTTCTTGTAACGTAACTTTACTGCTGGGTCTGTACTAGTCCTCTGTTGTACATACAGATCTCTCTTTTTGTTACATGATATTTTTATGCCAGTAGTTAGCCACTCTTTCCTTTTTCTACAGGTTGGTTTGATTTTAATCTGTCTTTGGGGGAAAGAAGCTTCATAATGTTTAAGGAATAAGTTCAGGAAAGAGTTGAACTTCTCAGTCACTGTGTCAGCGTGGTATACTTCCTCCCATTGTTCATGGCATTAACTATTTCTGAACAAGCAAGAAGATTCAGCATTTATTGTTCTAACATTTTTGACTTGGCTTCAATGGGTACATGCTGTTTTTCTGCTGGCAAGTTTTAGGGATGTCATTTGACCATTATGATCAGACAGACCATTTGTTTCTATAAAGTTAAGTAGCTGTTTCTAGCAAAGAGGCAGTGCAACTGCATGAAGGCCTGGAGAGAATCACCTCTTTGTGGAATAACTGGCAGTTTACCCTGAACAGAAACTTATTGTCTATAAATGGGTAGAAGGGCACATTATTGTTGTTCACTTACTTCAGGATAAGTGACTAGAAATAGTCATAACCAATAAATACCTAGGGGCATGGATTTGATGCGATTTAAAATGCAACGTCCACTTCAAAATAACTGTAGGAAAGGTAGATGTCAGACTAACATTGATAGAAGGAACCTTAAGGAAATGTAATTTCCCCATGAAGAAAGCTGAACGATCTTTTATGTTGGGAAAAAGTATCACTCACAGCTTTTGATTGAGGATGAGGTTCTGTGATCATTTCTAATTAGTTTCAAAAACCATACATAAGAGGTGGCTATCCTTTTTTTGTTAGCAGGAACTTAACGTAGAAACTCAACATGCAAAAGCCTCATGGGGGAAAACACTGCCACCTTCCTTTTTCTTTATTCGGCGAGAGTTTCGTTAACAGACGGATATGCGGGAAAGCGGAGTGTGCTTAATGTTCTTCTTAAAAGTTAAATGCAGCTTTGTGACGATACATGTACTTGTTTACAGCCTTTTCTTCTTATCAGAGCTTCTGCAGTGTTCTTTACTCCCGGAGTTCAGCTCATCAGGACCTCACAGATTACTTCAGATAAAAATACGCCTTGTCAGTTTCCTGTTCTTTTGTGAACAGTTTATCGTGAGAAATCTGACGGCATTCGGGCAAAATGAACGTGTTCAGCAGGCATAGAGTCTTTTGACATACTTACATCAGGAGTAACCGTTGTCTCCCGTTATTTGAATTACATTAAAAAGTCATCTCACTTACTGCTATTAGAGAATTGCAGTGACACTGCAGCAGTGCCGAACGTAACATTGCCCACTGCTTTTGTCGTTTCACATAGGCAACTGCGAACACATCTAGTAAGACTACTGAGTTCCACGAGGGTAACTCAAGTTATGCAGAAAACGTTTCGAGATATTTTTAGTTACATGTTGCTATGCTCTGCGTGTAGGATGACCAATACTTCACCAGAATAACTATTGGCGCTTAGGCAACCAATACGGTTTTGAGTGGATTAGATGACGCCGCCATTACATGTTAATTAAAGAATGTGATTCTGAGCTAAGTAACATATTAAGCTATCTGTGTAACCAGTCGTTTATCAGTGGAATATTTCCCGAATGGCTGAAATATGCTGAAGTTAAGCCACTGTTTAAGAAGGGAGATAAAGAAATAGCATCAAATTTCCGTCCAATTTCACTGTTGCCAGCATTCTCAAAAATTTTCGAAAAAGTAATGTACAGTCGTCTTTATAACCATCTTATCTCAAATAACATACTGTCAAAGTCACAGTTTGGATTTCTAAAAGGTTCTGATATTGAGAAGGCCATCTACACTTACAGTGAAAATGTACTTAATTCATTAGACAAAAAATTGCAGGCAACTGGTATATTTTGTGATCTGTCAAAGGCATTTGACTGTGTAAATCACAATATCCTTTTAAGTAAACTAGAATATTATAGTGTAACAGGAAATGCTGCAAAATGGTTCAAATCTTATATCTCTGGCAGGAAACAAAGGGTGTTATTAGGAAAGAGACATGTATCAAGCTATCAGGCATCATCCAACTGGGAACTAATTACATGTGGGGTCCCACAAGGTTCCATTTTGGGGCCCTTACTTTTTCTTGTGTATATCAATGACCTTTCATCAGTAACATTACCAGATGCCAAGTTTGTTTTGTTTGCTGATGATACAAACATTGCAATAAATAGCAAATCAAGTGTAGTCTTAGAAAGATCAGCCAATAAAATATTTGTAGACATTAATCACTGGTTCCTAGCCAATTCTTTATCACTAAACTTTGAAAAAACACACTACATGCAGTTCAGAACTTGTAAGGGGTGTCCCAAGAGTATATGTCTAACATATGATGACAAGAAGATAGAAGAAGTGGACGGTGTTAAATTCTTGGGATTACAGCTTGATAATAAATTCAACTGGGAGGAGCACACCACAGAACTGCTGAAGCGTCTTAACAAATCTCTGTTTGCAATGCGAATTTTGTCAGACATAGGGGATATAAAAATGAAAAAGCTGGCATACTATGCTTACTTTCATTCCATAATGTCATATGGGATTATTTTCTGGGGTAATTCATCAAGCCAAGCTAAAGTTTTCCGGGCACAAAAACGTGCAGTAAGAATTATATGTGGTGTGAACTCAAGAACATCCTGCAGAAGCCTGTTTAGGGAACTAGGGATACTAACTACAGCTTCCCAATATATTTATTCCTTAATGAAATTTGTCATTAAAAATATATCACTTTTTCAAACCAACAGCTCAATTCATGGAATCAATACTAGAAATAAGAATAATCTTCACAAGGATTTAAAGTCACTTAGTCTTGTACAAAAAGGTGTGCATTATTCAGGAACACACATTTTCAATAACTTGCCAGCAGCCATAAAAAGCTTAACAACCAATGAAATTCAGTTTAAAAGAAGCCTAAAGGATTTATTGGTGGCCAACTCCTTCTACTCCATTGATGAATTTCTGAGGAAAACCAACTGATTTGTATATAAGTACAACATAACTTCTGCACAATTTCAGTGCAGTAATGTGTTCACTGAAAATTTGTGTGTGTGTGTGTGTGTGTGTGTGTGTGTGTGTGTGTGTGTGTGTAAGTATAATCTAACTTCTGCACCATTTCAGTGCAGTAATGTGTTCATTGTAAATAAGTATTACAGTAGTTGTATTACATGTTTCTTACCTTATAAATAAATATAAAACTTTTTTATTTTAAATTCAGTGCAATAGTATTTGTAAAATGACTCTTAGTGTTCATTAAAAAATGACGATCATTCCACTTGGGACCTGTGGAATGGTACATTAGCTTATTTGTTTTAGTTTAAATATTTGTCATGTATTGTTGTTTTTCTGACATGTTCCACATCCTGGAGGACCTCCTCACTACGGATCAATTGGAATGAAAGTAAATCTAATCTAATCTAATCTAAAATATTGGGTTCCAGAACGCACACGTCTTCAACCTCACAACGAACAACCCCCAAATCAGAAAAAAAAACGATTTTCGAATTTTTAAGACTTGCAATAACACTTACCACGCGAAATCACTTTTTTACAAAATAGTGTCTTGAAATTTAGGTTTTTAACACGTAGTTTCCTAGTTCTGCTCGATGTTTGTCAGCAGAAGTTGGTAGTCTTCATGACTAGAACGTCATGTTTTCTACTGGTGCCTGCCGAATTTTCAAACACATAGTAGCTCGCCCCACCCTGTTGACTGTCGCCTCACGCTAGTCACTCATTGTTAAGTTCACTGATGCTGGCGCAGCGGCAAATTATAGATGCGATTTAACACACGTGTGCAATTTCAAATCTCTGGTGCCGACTTGTTCCAGTGAGCCAAAGAAAATCACCTGGAGGTGCCAGAACGACGTTCGGGAGCGTTCCTGCCGAAATCCAGCCTTTCTAGAGCTGCCAACTGTGGTGGGAAGAAACGGCACTAACTTGCCTGTTGCCTGGATGTCCAGTCCAACTGAGCTATGGTGACAGGTACGGGTACTTCTTTCTACGTTGATTAGAGTTGCGGTCTACCAAAACTACAGTTCGGTCGTTTTGGTACAATACATACAGGCCCAGATCAACCGGGGGGGTGGGGGGGGGGGGGGGCAACACGAGGTATCTCTGCCTTGGGCAGCAATTTCAGGGGGCGACAAATTCATATCCTTGAAGAAAGAAACCTTGTTTCACAAAGCGCCTAGAATCCAGTGCACATTGGTCAGTTGATTATTCATATGATTTTGAGACGCATCCATGTTAGTTTTTTAACATTTTTGAATACATTCCAAGTTGATTTCCGAATGAATCAAACGTTAATTTTTGAATGCATGGATAGTATATGTAATGTCTCTGTTAGAGGAATCCCCGTAGCCTCTAGAAATAGAAAACTTTCTCGCAGACAAAAGGGTACCTGGCTAAACGATCTGAGCCAAATAAACCCAAATAGATTAACCCCAATCGTTGTTTGTTTATGTGGTTGACAGGATGTGTAAATAATCAGGGTTGTTATAATTATTATCCAGAATGGAAATAAATGACTAACAGGAATAAAATTTAAGAAAGATAATATATTACCTTCTCGGTGTATACAAGAGAATGAAATTTTGAAAGAAAATTTTTGCCAAATCACCTCACTACTAAGAGCCAGTTGTATAGTCCCTGGTTAGCAGCTGTTTGAGTTCTGCTCTCGGAATAGCGCGGAAAACGCTTTATACGAACTCGTAATAAAGCCTAAACGGAAAATAAACGCGGGGTAAATGAACCAGTGATTCTGGCAGTGTTAGTAAAGTTAACCAGAGAATATGTTTTCACAATGGCAGGAGTAGTTACAGAATTAGTGATGACAAGATTGTTTGTTAGAACGAGGAAGGCGAAGAAACGGAGACATCACACAAATTATGTGGCAGAATACGACAATTCCAAATTTATATAAAAATTTCGTACTACTACTTTTCGATCTCACAGTTGAGAACCTGGAAGCATATGAATGAAAAGTTAAACTTGTTTCCTAACATAAAACGTCTTGCTTGTATTAGGCCAAGTAGCATTTGAAATTGGTACTTCATGCATTATATTCTGTTGTGTTAGTTATGTAAATGAGTACATGAAAATGACCATTTGTGCCAAAACAGAGTCACTTATTTGGCGTGTGTTACAATTGCTGCAATATTAAAAAGCCGCATTTCGTTTTATCTAGCAGACAGTGACAAAATGGACGTAACCAAACCGAGAAACCACACCAGTCTTGAGTACTAAATATATGAACAGCTTTTTCAGTATTACACAACGACATTTCGATTCTTCATGTAGCAAAACGTTTGACGTAAGATTCTTTCATAGAAAGGAAAGCACACCATGTAAAGCAGTAGCAAAATTAGAGAGAAAAAAATTCTGACACCTAAGGATTGAAGAAATGGGTACTGTCTTGCTTGCCTCTTGTCCAGTGTCAGATAGATAAAAACCTCAAGGAGGGGGCGCTAAAGATATCGTGAGCTACCTTTACTTTTACCGTAATAAAAGATAATCAAGTCACATTCAAAGTTTAAGGGGATACGGAATCACCTATCCCCGCAATGTTAATATATGCCTACTATAGGGAACATTTTCTCACAAACTACTGGAGACAGAGAGGTAAAAATTTTACTGTATGTGCATTCATATGTTACAACAATACTGAAACAACAGTTTATTGTCAAAGTATTTTCTTACAGAGATATTGTACATTTATTTTTAAGTAAATTTTTTCCATCGCTTTTTACTAGACTATCACCCCTAAGTCTTTTGTAAATCAAGTAATTAAAAAATCGTTGTTTCAGTATGTAATAGGGACCTATGTCACTACGTCATAAAAATTTCAGACTTCTAGGTTGACCAGTACCTGAGATAATGTTCCTAGATGAAGTAAAAAGTAAACTTACGGGAAACGGAGAAAGAAGATTAAAACATTCCTGATCCGTAGCTAATACCCCCTTCACAGTCTTCATAATCATCTTCAAGTCTTCTTTTGGCACCCCTCTGCACCTGTCTTGCTTTTTTCACTAATGTCTTGATTATATTATCAGCATGCCTTAGTCTGTGCTGATCTAAAAAGAACATAGCACGTACCGTACGGGAACCAACACACATACCCAACTTTTTAAGGACCTGGCATTTAGTTATATTTCCAAGATTGAAGGTTGCCACAGCATCATACACACCAAAATGTAGTGTATTAATTCCGACAAACACTGTTTTTGGGAGACGATGCCATATCACACTATTCAAGCACTCGTTGGGGTTCTGCGTTTTTCCGTGAAGACATTTCATCAGAAGACTTCTGTCAGCCAGATCTCTGAAAATGGGCTTTATTTCTGCCATGATGGCTGATGGTAGACTGTGGTGGTGAATGTATTTCTCTCCTGTTGTTAGTCCCCTATTGTATTTACACCAGCTGTTTTCACCTTTGGGGCACAAACCATGTTGTGGATGCTCATCCGTGGATGCGGTGTGGAAATATAAAGCCCATATAGCTCTCCTCATTTCTTCAAGATTGCCTGTATTTTGCCTGATTGCAAGGCCATAGCAGTTCTGAATGTGGTCTATTATGGAATCAGTCAATCTTCCTCTGCCATCCAAGGTTTTCCCATCATCTAGTTTTCTCCCTTTCATAACTGATTTTAACCTTCTCAGCCTGGCACCCATTCTCTTCTGCACATGTCCTATACATTCAAGTTTGCTTATATTTACACTGTTCCCATATGGTTTGCTTTCCAAAACTTCTTTGAATGCTTTAGAGTCACCATCTCCCAGATATTTGACATAGCGAACATTATACCACTGTGAAGAGCGATGAAAAATTTTCTTCACCCCAGCAACCTCCATGCCACCACTACTACCATAATAATTAGCAATACAGTCATCACTGTGTTCATTTTTCAGCCTGCCTGTGCACCTACAGTATTTAGACATTATTGCAACATCAATAACCTTGCCAGTATCAACACTAGTTGCTGTTACAACACCATTGTTGGAGGTGTGGCCCCTTTTCTGCCACGTGCCATCAAACGCCACTGTGAGGTCACGACTGCCGTCATTTTCTTCCACTGCTTCTTCCACAGCAACCTGCATTGACTTCTGTGCTACATCTTCAACTGCAGATCCTAGTACATAATTGTAAGCTTCAAACTTTGAAGGTGCACTTGGAAGATTTAGAACACCACATAGCATATCACCAGCTGCTTTGCCCTTACCAATTGCTCGCAATCCATAAACTAACCTAATATTTACACTATAAAGTTCAGTTTTCTTGTATCCATTATTTACAGTTACTGAAACCGAACTTGGAAACTTACAGCTGTATTTACAAACACTGCATATTAAATTAAACTGGGCAGCCAGGCCAACATGGGATTCTACTTTCAGAGAAACGTTTCCATGACATTTTTTGCAGCACAAACTGTTTTCAAGAGCTTCACACAATATATTCGTATCAATGAGTTCAAAAACTTCATTCCCTCTATCAAGTAAATTATATTTCTCTTCCAAATCTCTTAGTTTTTTATGAGAAGCACTGTTTTCATTTGGTGTAAGTTCGTTCGGCAAATCAGTAATAAGTGGATTCACATTTTCCAACAGTGATGATGATGAACTGCTTTGCTTTGCTAATGAATCATTATTTCTTTTCTTTTGCCAGTTCACACGCTTTTTAAATACTTTTGCTTTAGCTCTAGGCATTTTCACTGCGAAAAATGAAGCACTAAATACGAAATAACTCAACAACAACTACTTTCTTATATCACACTGTTTACAAAACAGTCCCGCCACAAAGTCAAAGAGTAACTTGAGGAAACCAGAGAGAAACATTTTCGGGCAACTAGTGAATAAATAGTCGCTGGAAACCGGGATATTTGAATTCATGTCACTTTAAAGGTACTGCCAAAAAGTTCATGGTCAGCCACGAGAGACGTGTATAACTAAAGCGCAATACCCGATCTCACAAATATATAAAAATAAAATAGTTATAATTGTAGTAGAGCTATGTATGATACGTCATTTTAAAGAGGAAACATGGCAGAATATAATACGCCAATAAAAAAAAAATTCGATTTTTTAACCCAAAATCCGATTCCGTATCCCCTTAAGAAAGTTTTATTTAAACTGGTTATACACATATACATATATATAGCGTGCGGGCTGAGTGGCGGGGCGGTATGAGTGGCATTGCGGCCAGCACCGCAAGGAGGGGAGGATATGTATCCACCACTGCTCTTCTCTTTACTCGTTTTATGTTTCCTATATTTAATTTTGTGACACACGAAAAAGAAAGTTATTAGCAAATAGACAATAAAGCGTCAGATATCCTGAAGAGTTCTTATTTTCTCTGTCACAAATTATCCCACTTAACATTAATAGCGAGTTTTTTGTAAGGGAGATAGGACGTCAAACCTGCCGACTGGAAGCAACGGAAGCACCACAGGACATTTTAATTTCCACAGTCCTGAATATAGGTTAGATGGGTTATGTTTCAATTCCACAGAGCGAAATACAGTGATGTGCGATAGAAGACTCCTGTGTGAAGAGGCATAGGAGAATCCTGTGTGAAGAGTTGCAGCACTACACTTCGGTAAGTTTAAGACCAAATAACATGTCTTGCATTTCCTCGAACATATCTGTTTTATATATCATACTCTTCAGAAAGATCTGCGCTACAAAATGAACTTATTTTTGAAAAATCGATTTTTTTAACGTCCTATCTCAAACGCTCGACGGACTATCAAGTTTTTGGCCCGGTTCTGAGACAACGTAGACATAACGTTGAATACATAAATTATGTAGTAAATGGTAGGATTACTGGTAGTACTGGCAGCATTGGTAGTGAAAGAAATATACATGAATGTGAGAGGGAAACTGGGAGCTGACCACTTCCCGGTGGTTTTTTGTTTGTTTTGCACATAATTAGAATCGCACATCGTTCAGGGTTAGTCTGTTGTGTATTCTATATTGTTATAAAATTTAAACTGCATTTTACAAGTAATAAAAATAAATTGATCACGTAACCTCTGCGCTTTTATCTAACCAAAGCAATTACTTTTGATGCAAGTACAGTTTACATGCACAAACATAAAAAATTTATACTATTGTTGTTGTCTTTTGTACTCAATAGAATGTTTTTCATAATGATCAAGAGCAAGAGTTTCCCATTATTATTCACAAGTGTGAAAGGTACAGAAATATGTTTTATATAAGCTTGACTAAGTACTGAAGCTATGTTTGACACGTTTTTGTTTTGTGTTTTTTTTATTTTAGCATTCTTGAAGAAATTACATTTTCTAGCGCTGTATGATAAATATGCGATGTTTTTTTTTATTTTTACTACCGGTACAACAAATCTCTGTTTCATGTTTCAAATCAACAATTTCCAAATAAAACCTGAATGAAATACTGAGAATTTCAATTTTGCTATAAATACTATTTATTTGTAAGTAACAGACAGGAGGATAACTATGTACCAGGGTAATCCCAAAAGTAAGGTCTCCTATTTTTTTATAAGTACATAGACCTGTTTATTTATACAGTCATTTACATCAGTTTACAGCTTGGACATGTAGCTATTTTTCGACATAATCACTATTTCTGTCGATGCATTTTTGTAGACGCTGTGGCAGTTTTTGTATGCCCATGTCATACCAGCTCGCCGCCATGCTGTTCAGAAAGTTATGAAGCTCTTCTTTCACCTCGTCGTCTGAGCTGAATCGCTTTCCGGCCAAATGTTCTCGACACCCGTGACAATTGAGTCCAGAAAGTTGTCCTGTTCAGCTGCAAGGCGGTGAAGAAATGCGCGAGAAGCATCAACTCGTTGCCGCATGTGTTCCTTCCGGTAGTTCTATGTTTCCGTTAAAATTTTGTGAGCGGTGCTTCGGGGAACCTCAGGAACCAACGTGCAGAGATCATCCAGGGTCCGATCTTCACGCATGCTATGCTCAACCTTCAACACTGTCTCCTCAGAAATTGACGGTCTCCCGCTCCTTTGTTCGTTGTGAATTTCGGTCCGACTAGCTGCAAACTCCCTACACCATTTACTAACATTTTTGACATCGATGCACGACTCACCATATACTTCCGTCAATTGGCGATGTATTTCAATCGGCGCAGTGCCCTTTGCGTTCTAAAACTGAATAACTGCGCGCAATTCGCACTTGGCGGTAACATCCAACGGGAGCTCCATTCTCAACGGCTGCCAAGACTGAGCGCCTCGGTGCAGCGTGCGCATGTTCACACACAGCGCGTGAAGCACTCTTCATAACAGTGTAACCAACTGCCACACAAACAGAGTTCTGTAATTACAAAAAAATAGGAGACCTTACTTTTGGGATTACCCTCGTAGAACAAAGATGTTCCATAGATTAAGCAGCCCCTTTAATATCCTCACTCAGTTTCTAGACGGTTCACTGCTTCCAGTTTCTAGGGGTATCTAGGACATTACTGATCATATAGAGCCATACGCAGACAAAGCAATCGAAATGAGGTACCGTCCATTATGTATGCAACACGCCAAATGTATAGGTAACGCGACTACAATCCTAACTGACCAAAGTTACTAGGAGAACTACCGTAGTCTATACTTACTGTGGTAATCTGAAGTAGTCCATAGTAGTTTTAGAAGTCTAATGCTGACTGAATTCTACCGGAAATTCGTCAATCGTGCTGGCTGGTGAGTGTCGGTGTGCCAGTGTCAGCGGCTGAGAATCAAGATGCTGGTCACAAGAAGTCAAACACGCTTTCTGCCAGAACAGGGAAGCACAGGAAACATGCAGTCTCGCGTTATCTTACTGAAAAATAACGTAGCGAAAAACTTGAATACAGGGCACTACCCCTGCCCTAAAAACGTCAGAAATTTAAGATGATCTGCCTAAATTACGATGATGACGAATGCAGTCTGGCAGCATCGAATACATCCATTAGCCTACTCGTCCGAAACGACGATACGACGCCTGCTGTGTCCAATGGTGTAACTGGGCATACCGCTACCAGCGGTCTCTCTCTGCTGCCGCGTCAACGGAAGCAGCAATATCGCTCACTGTGCAGAGTGTCTGTGGGGCTCATCATTGTACATACCACAGTGCTAACGTAACCATGGACGTAAAAAATGAAGGAAGATGGCACCACAGACTTACGCAGTATGTTGTTTTGAGGCCAGAGTGGGCGGGGCCTGCCCATTCTAAGTAGCCCAAGACATTAGCAGACTACTGATGGCTATTGCTTCTTGCTCATTATTTATGTCGTGTGCATGCAACAACTGTTGTAAGTATTAAAATTACAGTTCTTACTCGAATAACATAGTGTCAGGAAGGAATTTCAATCGTTTTCCTATTCTTGAATGAGTATTTGCTCTAATAACACGACACATTTGGCCTTGTGAATGTAACTTGTTTTGGTTGACGCAGTTCGAATAACCAAGAAGAGAAGGATGTGACGTAAAAACGATGCTTTCATAGTGCGTTTTATTCCTGTTTTACTATATTTGTGTCGGTATCAAGTGAAGCTGGATTTCCGAAACTAATAATTGTTTGCTTGCTGATACTGCTTCTTGTTAGTCACGTTTTCAAGCTCGTATGCACGACATTTCTAATGTTCACGTTTGCAAAAAACTTACGTGTGTGTTCTTTGTTAGGGTATAAACGTATGCAATGAGGAAAGAAGCAAGGCATACTATCGTATTGTGCACATCAACAAAGTGAAATATGATTGAAATGTTAAAGAAAAAAGATTGTCTGTGCATTGGTTCCACTGTAGTTTACACATCTTCTCACTTTGAAATCTCACTTATGATGCGTCATTCAGTGTGCGGTCAATAATATATATATATATATTGCCAACTTGTCTGTGCAGAATCGTACCGTCAGAGGCAGGAAATGAGCTTGTTTGGAGAAAGACAAGTACCCTGAGACGACACAGGTCATGGGGTTCCTCCTAATATCGTGTCAGACTTCCTTTTGCCCGGAGCAGTGCAGAAACTCGATGTGGCATGGACTCAACAAGTCGCTGGACGTCCAGTAAGAAATATTGAGCCATGCTGCCTCTACAGCAGTCCATAGCTGCGAATGTCTTGCCAGTGCAGAATTTTGTGCAAAAAATGACCTCTCTATTACATCCCACAAATGCTCAATGGGAATCAAGTCCAGGTGATCTCGTAGGCCAAATCATTCGCTCGAATTGTCCAGAATGCCAATCACGAACAGTTGTGGTCCAGTGACATGGTGTACTGTCATCCGTAAACATTCCAGCGTGGTTTGGATGTATGACGTCCATGAATGGCTGCAAATAGTCTCCAGGTAGGCGAACATGACGATTTCCAGTGAATGATCGGTTCAGTTGGACGAGAATCCCACTCCATTCCACGTAAACACAGGTCACAGAACTATCAAGCCAACACCAGCTTTCACAATGCCTTGATGACAACTTGGGTCTGTGGCTTTGTGAGGACTTACCACACACGAACCCTAACTGAAATCGGAACTCATCTGACCAGGCTACAGTTTTCCAGTCGTCTAGAGTCCAACCGAATTTTTTGTTCTTAAAGAACACGACATTCTCCAGTAAATATCTGCAGGTTACAACAAAACCGAGAATGAACTATTCTGTAATGTAGCGGTTCACACTTCCTAGGGTCGTTAGGAAATCTAAGAAAAGACAAATGTTGTGTCTTCTTCTTGTTGTTGCTGCAATTTATTGGGCTACAGACGCCCCCGTTCGTAAAAACTATTCCACAGATCAATATGTACAACGATTCGCTTTCAAAACATCTCGCCGAACTCAGCAGCATAACTTCCTGGCTGCTTGACGCCCTGGAATCACAATGGGTAACAAAAAAAGAGATGGAGTGTCGTGACAGTTATGTTCATGGAGGCAAAAAGAAAGAAGTTGTCATTACGTCACAAATTCCAAGCCGATGTCCTCCATTTTAAGTAATCTAAAACATTAGGTTCTCCGCATTCATACCTCCATGGTTCACCGCGGTGATACCCTGACGTCATTGTGAAGTGCACAAGGCCTACGAGAAAGACAGGCCGCGGAGCGTACGTCACGAAGACAGGCCAAGCTTGCTCGACTCAGCAGACAAATTGTGTTTCTACACCTGTTAACTTGTAACTAGGTGTGTATGTACAAACGAGAATTGCATCTCCTGCTGGAATCCACTATTATGGAATCTTATTGGTTCAAATGGCTCTGAGCACTATGGGACTCAACTGCTGAGGTCATTAGTCCCCTAGAACTTAGAACTAGTTAAACCTAACTAACCTAAGGACAGCACAAACATCCATGCCCGAGGCAGGATTCGAACCTGCGACCGTAGCAGTCTTGCGGTTCCAGACTGCAGCGCCTTTAACCGCACGGCCACTTCGGCCGGCTGGAATCTTATTGTTATTAGTCCTACAATAATAGGAAGCCCATAGGCCTACTAATAATTTGTTGCGACTGTACTGGGGTACAATACAATTAAAATCATGCCAAAATGATTATCAGTTGCGTAAAGCACCACATCTTCTATGAAATGAGGACTGTTACGTAGAAGAGACTAAATTCTATAAACAAGCCGTTATACCATTTATGTCGAGAACTAATTTTAAACTTTGTTATAGACTAGTAATCTGTAAGACTTCATAGTAGCAGATTCCAGTAGAAGGTGCAATTCTCGTTAGTACTTACACACACTGTTGCGAGTTTAGAAACGCATTTTGCCGCTGAGTTCAGCGAGCGAGTGAGCTCAGGCCTACCTCCGTGTCGTACGTGCCACGCACGGCCTGTCTTTCTCGTGGGCCTCGATGTCCCGTGCCCAGTTTCGACCGTGTTGGGTGCTTTGCTTGTGTGGACACGTAGTTGTTTCATTAAATGCCAGTTTGTGTTGTTACGTATATACCATTCACTCTGATCATAGTTTAAAGGACTCACATTTCATTGGTAAGTGAAACCTTTCAAACAACATTTTCTTTTGTACACCAGTACATGAATTATGTACGCACTGTTTATTTTTATCATAGTAGTTTTATTTCTATAATTTGACTTTAGATTTGCCTCAATTTGCTTAGTGTCCGTCCTTTCTCCTCTTTCCTGTGTTTTGTCACTGCCTTTCAAACCGCAAGATATCCGACATCCGAGCCACACAGTATCAACCATCTAGTCCGCGCACAACACACGGCTACGTAACTGCACTGATTGTTGGGGCAGTATCTTATGCCCTAAATTCCTCCCGCTGATAATTATTCATTGGTCGCATTTCCTCCTCCTTTAAAAAAGATTCTTTTTAAAACAGCCGAGGCAGCAGTCATGTGTGTGTGAGTTTTGTGAGTATGATTGTATGAATATGTATGTGTGCTTTGCTTCCTTTCTGAAGTAGGCTTTGGCTGAAAACTTATGTGAACACTCTTTTCATCGTGCCTATCTACTGCTCGGCATGCGAGTAGCGATCTATCCGTTTCACCGCACAGTTGTAATAATCCACTGCACTCGAATAGCAACATGTTGTACGTAATTACAACACCAGAAGAGAACAATGCCATTCGTTGGGCCATATAAAGGCTGTCTCTAGCACAAACAGGGGTTCACAATGCTGAAACCAGAAGTATTGATCATTTACCCACTGATATAAAATACCAGACACAGCGAAGTAAAATTTTAAACTAAACTGAAAACGTTTCTCTTTAACAACTCCTCCTGTTCCGCAGAAGATTATCTATTACTATAACGTGTAAATGATGACGGGTAGGAATTACTACCATCTGTCGTTATTTAACCAAGAAAACTAATAAATCATCAGCATGGAAACATATTTACAAAAAAATTGATGTCTTGTATGACTTGTTCCACATCATTACGGTTTATCGTGCAAATAATACATGGAACATGAAACTAACTAACTATTGATGTATCACAAAGCTTGGTACTTTGAAAACCTCAAAATGAAATTCAAAAGTAACAACAACCAAATGATGAAAGTAGATGTACATTCCAATTGTGCTGTGTTTGTTTATTCCTGAAAAAGTGACAGGGTTATCGGCGATAAATATTTTGGGAAAAGAGACATATAGGCTACTGTTGGAGATGGAGACCTAGATCTTACACAGGTTAGGCAACCATTACTAGAAAAATTAATTACATATATGTTAAAGCAAAATATCCATGTTACAGGGTCTTAGGCGTTTGAGACCGTTCCCTTAATCACATTTATAGCATTCCACAATGCTGGAAGATATTTAATATATATATATATATATATATATATATATATATATATATATATATATATATATATATATATGACCCTAGGAAGTGTGAACTGCTACGTTACAGAATAGTTCATTCTCGATTTTGTTGTAACCTGCAAATATTTCATATCATAACAGGACCTTATTTGATTGTCATCTGTGGCTTCCTTGCAGCACAGCAGCATGTCGACGATATTCACCCAGTCTTTCTGAAATTTTCACCATTTATTCGTCTGTAAATTTACATCACATCTACCGATTTCCATCTAAAATATAGAGACAAATTGCAGCGAGCAAAGATAATTTATACATGCTTCCCCCCTCCCCCCATGAATCATGGACCTTCCCATCGATTGGGTGTCTTGCATGCCTCAGTTATGCAGATAGCCATACCACAGGTACAATCACCATGGAGGGTCATCTGTTGACATGCCAGACAAACGTGTGGTTCCTGAAGAAGGGCAACAGCCTTTTCAGTAGTTGTAGTGGCAACAGCTCGGATGACTGACTGATGTTGTCTTGTAACATCAGCCAAAACAGCCTTGCTCTGCTGGTACTGTGAATGGCTGATAGCAAGGGGAAACAACCGCTATAATTTTTCCCGAGGACATGCATCTCTCCTGTATGGTTAAATGATAACGGCATCCCCTTGGGTAAAATATTAAAGAGGTAAAATAGTCCCCCATTCAACCTCCAGGCAGGAACAACGCAGGAGAATGTCGTCATCAGGAGAAACAAAACTGGCGTTCTATGGATTGGAGTGTGGAATATTACATCCCTTAACTGGGCAGGTCCGTTATAAAATTTACTTAAAGAAATGGATATGTTGAAAATAGATATAGTAAGGATTAGTGAACTTCTGTGGCAGGAGGAGAAGGACTTCTGGTCAGGTGAATACAGGTTTATAAATACAAAGTCAAATAGGGATAATGCAGGAGTGGGTTTAATAATGAATAAGAAAATAGGAATGCGGGTAAGCTACTATGAACGTCATAGTGAACTCATTGTATTAGCCAAGATAGACATGAAGCCCATGCCTACCACAATAGTACAAGTTTATATGCCAACTAGCTTCGCATATGCGAAGAGATTGAAGAAATGTATGATGAGGTAAAAGAAATTATTCAGACAATTAAAGGAGATGAAAATTTAATAGCGCTGGGGGACTGGAATGCGATAGTAGGAAAAAGAAAAATAGCAGTGTGAGTGACAGGAACTAGAAAATTGCTAAGCAGGAATAGCTCGAGCATAAATGTAAGGATTTAGAAGCTTATTTAACTAGGTGAAAGATAGATACTGCCTTCATGAAAATTAAAGAGGCCTTTGGGGGAAAGAGAGCAGCTGTATGAACATCAAGAGCTCAGATGGTAAAACAGTCCTAAGGAAAGAAGGGAAAGGTGAAAGGTGGAAGGAGTATATAAAGTGTCTAAACAAGGGAGATGAACTTGAAAGCAATATTCTAGAAAGGGAAGTGGAGGTAGATGAAGATGAGATGGGAGAAGAGTTTGACAAAGCTATGATAGATCTAAGTCGAAACAAGTAGATGAAATTCTATCAGAAATACCAATCGCTGTGATACAACTCTTCCACAAGGTGTGCAAGGTGATGAGACAGGCGACATACCCTCCGGCTTCAAGACGAATATGGTAATTCCAATTCCAAAGAAGGTAGTTGCTGACAGTTGTGAAAGTAACCGAACTAGCAGTTTAATAAGTCATGGTTGCAAGATACTAACACGACTTCTTTACAGAAGAATAGAATAACTTGTAGAAGCCGATCTTGGGGAAGATGAGTTTGGATATTGGAGATATGTAGAAACGCATTAGGCAATACTGACCCTACAACTTGTTGTTGTTGTTGTTGTCTTCAGTCCTGAGACTGGTTTGATGCAGCTCTCCATGCTACTCTATCCTGTGCAAGCTTCTTCATCTCCCAGTACTTACTGCAACCTACATCCTTCTGAATCTGCTTATGTATTCATCTCTTGGTCTCCCTCTACGATTTTTACCCTCCACGCTGCCTTCCAATGCTAAATTTGTGATCCCTTGATGCCTCAGAACATGTCCTACCAACCGGTTCCTTCTTCTTGTCAAGTTGTGCCACAAACTCCTCTTCTCCCCAATTCTATTCAATACCTCCTCATTAGTTATGAGATCTACCCATCTAATCTTCAGCGTCCTTCTGTAGCACCACATTTCGAAAGCTTCTATTCTCTTCTTGTCCAAACTATTTATCGTCCATGTTTCACTTCCATACATGGCTACACTCCATACAAATACTTTTAGAAACGACTTCCTGACACTTAAATCTATACTCGATGTTAAAAAATTTTTCTTCTTCAGAAACGCTTTCCTTGCCATTGCCAGTCTACATTTTAAATCCTCTCTACTTCGACCATCATCAGTTATTTTGCTCCCCAAATAGCAAAACTCCTTTACTACTTTAAGTGTCTCATTTCCTAATCTAATTCCCTCAGCATCACCCGACATAATTCGACTACATTCCATTATCCTCGTTTTGTTTTTGTTGATGTTCATCTTATACCCTCCTTTCAAGACACTGTCCATTCCGTTCAACTGCTCTTCCAAGTCCTTTGCTGTCTCTGACAGAATTACAATGTCATCGGCGAACCTCAATGTTTTTATTTCTTCTCCATGGACTTTAATACCTACTCCGAATTTTTCTTTTGTTTCCTTTACTGCTTGCTCAATATACAGATTAAATAACATCGGGGACAGGCTACAACCCTGTCTCACTCCCTTCCCAACCACTGCTTCCCTTTCGTGCCCCTCGACTCTTATAACGGTCATCTGGTTTCAGTATAAATTGTAAATAGCCTTTCGCTCCCTGTATTTTACCCCTGCCACCTTCAGAATTTGAAAGAGAGTATTCCAGTCAACATTGTCAAAAGCTTTCTCTAAGTCTACAAATGCTAGAAATGTAGTTTTGCCTTTCCTTACTCTTTCTTCTAAGATAAGTCATAGGGTCAGTATTGCCTCACGTGTTCCAACATTTCTACGGAATCCAAACTGATCTTCCCCGAGGTCGGCTTCTACCAGTTGTTCCATTCGCCTGTAAAGAATTCGCGTTAGTATTTTGCAGCTGTTACTTATTAAACTGATAGTTCGGTAATTTTCACATCTGTCAGCACCTGCTTTCTTTGGGATTGGAATTATTATATTCTTTTTGAAGTCTGAGGGTATTTCGCCTGTCTCATACATTTTGCTCACCATATGGAAGATTTTTGTCAGGACTGGCTCTCCCAAGGCTGTCATTAGTTCTAATGGAATGTTATCTACCCCCAGTGCCTTGTTTCGACTCAGGTCTTTCAGTGCTCTGTCAAACTCTTCACGCAGTATCTTATCTCCCATTTCGTCTTCATCTACATCCTCTTCCATTTCCATAATATTGTCCTCAAGTACATCGCCCTTGTATAGACCCTCTATATACTCCTTCCACCTTTCTGCTTTCCCTTCTTTGCATAGAACTGGGTTTCCATCTGAGCTCTTGATATTCATACAAGTGGCTCTCTTTTCTCCAAAGGTCTCTTTAATTTTCCCGTAGGCAGTATCTATCTTACCCCTAGTGAGATAACCCTCTACATCCTTACATTTGGCCTCTAGCCATCCCTGCTTAGCTATTTTGCACTTCCTGTCGATAGACGTTTGTATTCCTTTTTGCCTGCTTCATTTACTGCGTTTTTATATTTTCTCCTTTCATCAATGAAATTCAATATTTCTTCTGTTACCCAAGAAATTCTACTAGCCTTCGTGTTTTTACCTACTTGATCCTCTGCTGCCTTCACTACTACATCCCTCAGAGCTACCCATTCTTCTTCTACTGTATTTCTTTCCCCCATTGCTGTCGATTGTTCCCTTATGTTCTCCCTGAAACTCTGTACAACCTCTGGTTCTTTCAGTTTATCCAGGTCCCATCTCCTTAAATTCCCACTTTTTTGCAGTTTCTTCAGTTTTAATCTACAGTTCATAACCAATAGATTATGGTCAGAGTCCACATCTGCCCCTGGAAATGTCTTACAATTTAAAACCTGGTTCCTAAATCTCTGTCTTACCATTATATAATCTATCTGATACCTTCTAGTATCTCCAGGATTCTTCCATGTATACAACTTTCTTTTATGATTCTTGAACCAAGCGTTAGCTATGATTAAGTTATGCTCTGCGCAAAATTCTACGATGGCTTCCTCTTTCATTTCTCTTCCCCAATCCATATTCACCCACTATGTTTCCTTCTCTCCCTTTTCCTACTCTCGAATTCCAGTCACCCACGACTATTAAATTTTCGTCTCCCTTCACTACCTGAATAATTTCTTTTATCTCATCATACATTTCATCAATTTCTTCATCATCTGCAGAGCTGGTTGGCATATAAACTTGTACTACTGTAGTAGGCATGGGCTTCGTGTCTATCTTGGCCACAATAATGCGTTCACTATGCTGTTGGTAGTAGCTTACCCGCACTCCATTTTTTTTATTCATTATTAAACCTACTCCTGCATTACCCCTATTTGATTTTGTATTTATAACCCTGTATTCACCTGACCGAAAGTCTTGTTCCTCCTGCCACCGAACTTCACTAATTCCCACTATATCCAACTTCAACTTATCCATTTCCCTTTTTAAATTTTCTAACCTACCTGCCCGATTAAGGGATCTGACATTCCACGCTCCGATCCGTAGAACGCCAGTTTTCTTTCTCCTGCTAACGACATCCTCTTGAGCAGTCCCCGCCCGGAGATCCGCCCTACAACTTATCTTAGAAAATATGTCAAGGTAAACTTACATTTAAAGCATTTGTAGACTTAGAGAAAGCATTGGACAATGTTGACTAGAATACTCTCTTTGAAATTCTGAAGGTAACAGGAGTAAAATAAAGGGAGCAAAAGTTTGTTCACAACTTGCACAGAAACCAGACGGCAGAAATAAGAGTCGAGGGGCATGAAACAGAAGCAGTGGTTGAGAGGGGTAGCCTCTCTCCGATGTCATTCAATCTGTACACTGAATAAGCTGTAAAGGAAACTAAAGAAAAATTTGGAGTAGGAATTAAAGTTCAGGGAAAAGAAATAAAAAAAAAACTTTAAGGTTTGCCAACGAAGTTATAATTCTGTCAGACAGCAAAGGAATTGGAAGAACTGTTGAAAGGAATGGACATTGTTTTTAAAAGAGGATGTAAAATGAACATCAACAAATGCAAAGCAAGGACGGTGGAACGTAGTCGAAATAAATCAGGTGATGCTAAGGGAATCAGATTAGGAAATGGAACACTTACAGCAGATGAGTTTTGCTATTTCGGCAGCGGAATAACTGGTGATGGCTGAAGTAGAGATGATATAAGATGTAGACTGGCAATGGCAAGAAAAGCATTTCTGAATAAGAGATGTTTGTTAACATCAAATATAGATTTAAGTGTTAGGAAGTCTTTTCTGAATGTATTTGTCTGGAGTGTAGGCCATGTATGAAAGTGAAACAAGGACGATAAACAATTTAGATAAAAAGAGAATAGATGCTTTCGAAATGTGGTGCTACAGAAGAATGTTGAAGATTAGATGGCTTGAGCGTGTAATTAGTGAGGAAGTGCTTAGTAGAATTGGGGAGACAAGAGATTTGTGGCACAACTTGACCAAACGACGGGATTAGATGATAGGACACATTCTGAGACATCAAGAGATCACCAATTTAGTATCTGAGGGAAGTGTGTGTGTGGGTGGATGTCTGTGTGTGTATAGGGGGCAGGGGGTAAAAATCGCAGAGGGAGACCAAGAGGTGAATATAGTAAGCAGATTCAGAAAGATGCAGGTTCCAGTAATTATTTGGAGATGAAAAAAATGGCTCTGAGCACTATGGGACTTAACTTCTGAGGTCATCAGCCCCTAGAACTTAGAACTACTAAACCTAACTAACCTAAGGACATCACACACATCCATGCCCGAAGCAGGATTCGAACCTGCGACCGTAGCGGTCGCGCGGTTCCAGACTCTAGCCCCTAGAACTGCTCGGCCACTCTGACCGGCTATTTAGAGATGAAGAGGCTTGCACAGGATAGAGTAGCATGGAGAGCTACACCAAATCAGTCTTCGGGCTGAAGACCATAACAGCACACAATATGTGTAGATGTTGATGGTGTTATGATGGTGTTACTCTTACACTTGTACAGTTGAGGATATCCAGGCATGCAGTACACTTCATATCTTTGATATTTGTTGTATGACTTTTTTGGCTTAGGCCTTAGTCAAATACCGTTGTCAAGTTTTTTTGCGAAAAAATTATCTTACAAGAAATTCGACATGTTTCTCAGCCATACCCAAGGAATGATAATGATTTTCACTAAATATGGTATCTTACATATGGAATTAATACAAACAATATACTCAGATGTCAAGTTTTTCTACCATGTTTTATCGCTTTAAATTTACGATTGTATATTGAAAAATAAGCCTACAAAGTTTTTATTCTGTTCTCCTTATCCGTTGAGGTGTTACATGTCGTATGTATTACTCGGCCACTTTCCTGCTTCGTTGACACAAGTTATAATCGTCTGCCACGAGAGGGCTCCGAATTGTAGGGTGCAACATGGCGGTGAGTAACGTAACGATGGTGGTGCATGAATAACAGCGTCCTGTAATCGAGTTTGTAACCGTCCACACATGGAGCACCCTCTCCTTCAGCACGCAAATGCCAGACCACACCCGAGCTCTGGAGCGTCTGCAACAATCTGATGCCTTGGATTCACTGTAGTCGACAATCTTCCGAAACTTAAAGAAACCCCCGAGGACTTTCTTTTGCTAGTGGTGAAGCGGTGTAACCAGGAGTGAAGTTGTGACTCTGCCAACAAAGTGAAACACTCTATATGACGGTGTCAGCAAACTGGTCTCTCTCTGAGAGAAATGTGTTAGTCAGCATGCTGACTGTGTTGAGAAGTAAATACGTAGACGCGAAGAATAAAAAGGTAGAATTTTGATAAAGTTTGTTTTATTTAAGTCTTTAAGAGTTTTCACATAAAAAAATTCGAAATCATTACTTTTCATAGCTTCCTTGTAAATATGTTTTAATATCAGAAAATACGAAGAAAACTATGAGTAGACACGAAAGATGAAAAAGAAGAACGTTTCATTTGGTATCATTCTGAAAGCTTTATGAGGTACAATAATCAAAAATTATTTATCTCTTACTTAAAAAAAGCTTTGAAGAAGTAGTGGAACACTACCTGATTCTAAGAATTTATCTATCAGATTGGCAAACTATAAGCGCCAGATGATAACAGTTATTTGATCTCTGAAAATATCTTGACTTCTGAATATAATTTAAAGCTGGTTCAAATCTCCGTTTGATCACCCAGATTTAAGTTTTCCCTCAACTGACTAAGGCGATTTCCGAGTTTGTAACTGTAAAGAGCACACTGTAGATCAGCAAAGGCACATGTTACTTATGCCTTATAATCTGCAGTATCCAAAATGCTGGTAATGGCAAAACCATAATCCTACTTGCAGATATTAATTGATGCAATCTTTTAAGTATTACTTAGTGAAAAACCTAATAATGAGATCCCAGTGCTAGATATATAGGGTTCATAGATGGATAATAAAGCTTAATAGTAATTTTGATTCAGATATCTTGGTTGCTATATTAATTAAAGTCATTGCAGACCATCGTAACGGGTTGGTTACCGTGGGTCGTGACAGAGTCTGGCGAAAATGTTGTAAATCCGCTTAGTATTACTGCTGTTATCACTATTATTCGGTGACTGTGTTTGCTTTGATACACATGTGTGAAGGTTATGCATACATCATTGATTCTATTTTCTAATCCCTGTGGCGTCGTGAGCCACTTGGTGTACAGAAGCTGCTCGGTCTCAACGTGATGAAACACTTTTTATTATTGCGTTAAGTTAATGTAAACGTAAGCTGCCATGTAAATTTTCAGGTAACAGTTACAGGTAGCGTCTCTGACGGGGGCCGTAGTGCGTGTCCCATTAGCAGCTTAACATTGGTTGGTAGAACGCAATGGAGAGGAGCTCGTAGGTTGAAATTATGGTTTGTTCCCTGCCTATTGACGATTTAGCGCCAAGCCTGACGGTGAAATAATGTAAATTCATGCACGAAATAACGATAATATCACGATGTAGGTCTGCGGCGCGATCAGCGATTAACAAACGGACACTATTTTTCTTTATAAGTAACAAGACAATAACTCCCAGGAACTACACTTCCTTGGTCTGTATACTTTCCATTCACCAGGCTACAAGTCCCATCCACCTCTATTTTCATTTCACTACAGTGTATTCCATGACTGTACTTCTTTTGTCTGTCCTAGAAAATCTCAACGGGCATCTCTTCATTATTCATAGAGGAACCCTTGGTTTTAGGATGAATTCGCATTACATACCCATGTCTCGCTGTCATGAGTCGAAACTGATAGGAGCCTATAACATGATTGTAAACGTTACTTATAATACACATCGGATGTTTACTTTTTCTAGCCCTGTTTAGTTTACCTAATTCAGTCAATGTCATTTTTTATTCTTCTGTTTGTTTCTTCTGATTTCATCCAGTCACTGTTTTCAGCTACCCTAAACTCAAAAACTGGTTCTACGCCTACACTGGCAATTTATGTCACTGCCTTGGCGACATGTTCATTAAAATTTATTTTAATATTTTTTTCAATGATTTCCTGACAAACTACTGCATTTATATCTGCCAACAGTTGTTTAAATGCATAAAGGACAAAAATTTCAACTGGAAAATCGAAATCGTTCACATATATTGCATTAACATGTATACCTTGTTGCTCACGACAAGGACTCCTGAAAAAAGTTGGTGTGAAATCTCCGTACCTGACTCCTGAATTCCTTATTTTTCTCAAGAAATCTATAGGAAGATGTAATGATGATGTAACATTCTTCAGCAAACTAACATAAGGTGAATCAATGCCTTGTTTCTCAAAGGTTGTTGGTACATGCTCAGTACAAACCACGGTTATTAGAATATACGGTAGGGATCACTTAGTATGAACTGTGACGCTGACGTCACAGATGACCCTGCCACTGCTCACAATCAGTATACCGTAACTGGCATCACGTAAATAATAGTTTGTTATGTGGTTTCGGTTGTAGTAACCACCGCAGGCAACAAAAACGTAACATTTCATGTACACTAGTACCTGATAAAAAGAAATGAAGAGCCAGAAGCGATGGTCGAATGTCAATGTAGCTCAATGCACGTGCACACCATCGACAGGTATGCATATGATAAAAGTCTCAATTCTCTGCGACTGGATTAATGGCCACCAGAGGGCATTAGTGTTGGTCGTATTTAGCGTTGTTGTCAGTACTGGTAGGGTATATAAGGGACGTGAGCAGTGTCAGATGTTGAGTGCTCACTATGACTGACACAGAAATGGTGCATACTCGTGCGAAACAGCGTTATTAGCACCTGACCATGTTTGAACGGTGCCTCATGTGGATCTCCATTTCGCTGGCAAGTCATGCAATATTCATATTTGTGAGACATCTGAGAGCGGCCTGATGTTGGACTGTATGTGATCTTGAGGGCACAAATACTCATCGTCGAGGTTCTGGTCAACCGCGTCTGATCATCAAAAGTGAGGATCGTCTTAATGTGCGCCAAGCACATTATAACTTCTTCATATCTGTACCTGCCATCCGAAAAACGGGTAGTGGTCCCTTGCCTAGGCTGCCATTAATAACGCAACAGAAACGGAAGCATTTGGAGTGGTGCTGTGTCTGGAAAGCATGGACTGTGATGAATGGAAGCACATTGTCTTCTGCACTACTATGGATGGGTGTCGTTGGCTAGTATTGTGGCGACCCAGATAGAAATCTTACTCTTACAGTGTTTTGGAGAGGCACAGGGACATTAGTTCTAGTTTCATGGCGTGGGGAGCCATCATTTATGATTTCATGTGATAGTAGTGATTGTGGGAACTCTGATGTTACAAAGGTATGTTATGGACATGTTACCTCTCATGCGACAATATTGTGATGCCATATTTCGACAGGACAATGGTCATCCATATTGGCATGTCTCTCTATGAATTCCCTGAATGGTGTTGGGGTACTCACATGGCCAGAGAGATCCCTAGATCTGTCCCCTGTAGCACATGCATAGTGGCTCACATGTTAACTACATCCCATATCAACGACGAGTTACAAAAGCTGCGATCCAGCTTTCACAGGAGAAGATACAGCAGATATATGGCAACAATCCCAACAAAGCAGTGCTTTCATCCAGGCCAGAGAGGGTGCAACGTTATATTGATAAGAGGGCTCATACTGCCAACTTCTTTAAAAATTTATTCGATTTCCGTAATTGACGGAAAGTCATCGAGTAAAACAGAAGTGATTTCAGGCGTTCCCCAAGGTAGTGTTATAGGCCCTTTCCTGTTCCTTATCTATATAAACGATTTGGGAGACAATCTCAGCAGCCGTCTTCAGTTGTTTGCAGATGACGCTGTCGTTTATCGACTAATAAAGACATCAGAAGATCAAAACAAACTGCAAAACGATTTAGAAAAAATATTTGAATGGTGCGAAAAGTGGCAGTTGACCCTAAATAACGAAAAGTGTGAGGTCATCCACATGAGTGCGAAAAGGAACTCGTTAAACTTCGGTTACACCATAAATCAGCCTAATATAAAAGCCGTAAATTCAACTAAATACCTAGGTATTACAATTACGAACAATTTAAATTGGAAGCAACACATAGAAAATGTTGTGGGGAAAGCTAACCAAAGGCTGCGTTTTATTGACAAGACACTTAGAAAATGTAACAGACCTCCTAATGAGACTGCCTACACTACGCTTGTCCGTCCTCTTAGAATACTGCTGCGCGGTGTGGGATCCTTACCAGGTAGGACTGACGGAGCAATCGAAAATGTTCAAAGAAAGGCAGAACGTTTTGTATTATCACGAAATATGGGAGAGAGTGTCACAAAAATGATACAGGATTTGGGCTGGAAATCATTAAAAGAAAGGCGATTTTCGTTGCGACGGAATCTTCTCAAGAAATTCCAATCACCAACTTTCTCCTCCGAGCCGGCCGGAGTGGCCAAGCGGTTCTCGGCGCTACAGTCTGGAACCGCGCGACCGCTAGGGTCGCAGGTTCGAGTGCTGCCTCGGGCATGGATGTGTGTGATATCCTTAGGTTAGTTACGTTTAAGTAGTTCTAAGTTCTAGGGGACTGATGACCTCAGCAGTTAAGTCCCATAGTGCTCAGGGCCATTTGAACCATTTTTTTCTCCTCCGAAGGCGAAAATATGTTGTTGACACCGATCTACATAGGGCGGAACGATCACCACGATAAAATAAGGGAAATCAGAGCTCTTACGGAAAGATATAGGAGTTCATTCTTTCAGCGCACTATACGAGATTGGAATAATAGAGAAATGTGAAGGTGATTCGATGAACCCTCTGCCAGGCACTTAAATGTAATTTGCAGAGTATTCATGTAGATGTAGACGAAATAACATCACATCCCCTCTCAACCAGTGAAGTTTCATATCGTTTCTTTCACCTCTTTTGTGTGCTTCACCTTTTGCCACGCAGTGTATTTTGTAAGAGCAATGGTCTGAAATCAAAGCAGGTAAATGTTTGTAAATGTGCCGATTCGTTTTCATTTGCTGACGTCTGTGTGTCCTCAGTTGCTGACGGATTATGAATAGGATTTGAAAAGTGATATGTTGACTATTCCTGCGAAACGCAAGTTGAAATCTGATGCTGTTCCAGTTCTATCGCACAGAGCTAATTTAGAGAGTAGTAAAGAGCTAGTAACAAGTGATAAATCCAGACATAAATATGGAGTTGTCATAAAAAAAAGTACAAGAAATTTTACAGGTAAATATTCTCCAACTGAGGAGAATCTGCTGGTAGAGAAAACATTGATTATGAAAACAAACATCGCTCTAAACGCAAAAATGCGCATTTGTGGGAACATTTAGAAATGACGGAGAAAGAAATAAAAGAGTTTAGGCAAAAGAATGCAGATATACAAGCTAATCTCTCTTGGCGTAATGATGAGTTACCATCAACGTTTTCAAGAGCGTTGAGGGTTCTTCTTCTGACTACCAACAACTGGTTATGAAAGGACAGTATAGTAATGGGTCAAATTTCAAGTCAGACAGTTCATACATATATCTGGACTTAGTTAAATAAGATCAAACGAGGTACAGTAGGATTATCAAAGACCAAATACAATTACAATGATGTTTTTTTTGTAGAAAAATGTAATGAAGGGCACTTTCAGATTCAGCCTCAAAACGAAAAGATGAAATCGACAACAATACTAAATATATTAAAAGAATCTCAGACAGACGATCACGTTTTGTCTTAGAAAATTGTTGTTGTTGTGGTCTTCAGTCCTGAGACTGGTTTGATGCAGCTCTCCATGCTACTCTATCCTGTGCAAGCTTTTTCATCTCCCAGTACCTACTGCAACCTACATCCTTCTGAATCTGCTTAGTGTATTCATCTCGTGGTCTCCCTCTACGATTTTTACCCTCCACGCTGCCCTCCAATACTAAATTGGTGATCCCTTGATGCCTCAGAACATGCCCTACCAACCGATCCCTTCTTCTGGTCAAGTTGTGCCACAAACTTCTCTTCTCCCCAATCCTATTCAATACTTCCTCATTAGTTACATGATCTACCCATCTAATCTTCAGCATCCTTCCGTAGCACCACATTTCGAAAGCTTCTATTCTCTTCTTGTCTAAACTGTTTATCGTCCATGTTTCACTTCCATACATGGCTACACTCCATACGAATACTTTCAGAAATGACTTCCTGACACTTAAATCAATACTGGATGTTAACAAATTTCTCTTCTTCAGAAACGCTTTCCTTGCCATTGCCAGTCTACATTTTATATACAAAACATATTCCATAGTAACCATTAAACTCTATGCAGCAACGAACTCATATTCTGATGACGAGGTAAAAGACTTCTGCAAAGAGCTACGTCAGAACGTCAGCTCATAAATGACATCAAATCCCATTAAAAATGGTAATAGGGTATATGAATACGAAAGTAAGACAAAAGCCAGAGACCAGTTCTTCAGTGAAAACTAATGCAATACAGAAATGACAGACGTTATATGTTCGTTGAATTTGCAGAGAAAAGCAATATGGTTCTACTTAACACATTATTCCAGACGAAACCAAATAGAAAATTGATTCGTTGACGACGAAACGGAGTTAAAAATGAAGTTGACTACATTTTATTAAATGATACCGAAACTGTAAAGTACCGGTATCTTTAAGCTGTAAACAATTTTCGAATTTCAAACAATCACTGGCCTATAAAATTGCAAGTTACCATAGATTCGTATGATGCTGAAAAAATAGAGACAAAAACTAGGAGAAATAGACTTATCAGGCAGGAAGCTGGAAATGTTGATTATGATACTATATTTCAGAATACTTAGGTATTCTAGATTAAATTACGTAGCGTCCTTTTCTCAATTTTTACAGGCATCCAAAGCTTACTGTAAATATTTCTCTGTACACACTTCTCGAAAACTACTAGACGAAGTTTCACGCGGTTTTCGCAGGTGTCTTGGGTATAGCTGTGTAGACTTTAGTTTATCGAAATCGGGTCACCGAAAAAAATATAGTGGAATTTAAAGTTTTACTAAATCCATCTTGTCTGTTTAAAACAAACACGGTACACTCCAAAACCACTAAACGAATTTTCGTGGAGGTTTCACAGGTAACTTGACCGCAGCTTTATTTCATCAAAATTGGATCAAGAAATGAAGGATATTGTGATTTAAAGTTTTTGTCGGTCTGTTTCTCTGTTTGAACACGCTCATCTCTTTCATGTGGTTTTCACCGGTAGCTTGAACATAGCTTGGGGCACAGTATAGGCTTTATTGCATCAAAATCAGAAAAAAAGATATCCTAATTGAAAGTTTTATCCTTACTAAAATTATAAATGCGAAAGTATCTATGTTAAGTTTTCACGACTGACTCTCTGAACAGGTTTCGATGAAATTTGATATGCAGATAGCTTGAAACCTCGGAGGAATGTAGGTTGATTTAGAAGATGTGAAGTAACATATACTTATTGATTTGAAGAACGTTACACAAGTTAGAGAAAAATATTTACTCTTTGGGCAAGCTGTTTATTCTTTGACTTTCGACCTTTATCATATTTGTGAAAATGCTTTTATCGGTTGATGTGTGCTATGTGATAAGATTCAAAGCAATGAATATAAAGCTTATACAATCTTCAATGTGATTAATCCGTACTTCCACTCTATTTGTTGCATGATGTAAACATTTTATAATGTACAGCTACTTCAGTAGCATGATGCATAGAAGCATAGTCCCACCCATGCCCCTCTGTACGCACTGCTCGGCAGTGACACTGCACATGCTGACACAACTAAGTAGTTTGTGAGGTGGAGAGCAGGGCACGCATCACGATCTATGCTGACCCAGACAGGCAGACATGTGTGGGAAGATGATGTTAGTGCATGTACAGTAGCTTACTTATCCACAATCAGTCATCATAACAAAGCTACTAATATGGAAGTGCAGCCACAGGTAACAGCCAGTTAATAATAAAAATAAGCGTTTTCGAAAGCAATGTCAGATGAGGAGTATAAAGCCAGTCAAGGTATTTAGTAAGGGAAGGATACTTGATTTGATGAGATTTCAATAGGAGCAGTTAATGTAGAGGTTAAAAAACACTGGATTTTAATCAGGCAGAGCTACCAGCTGGCTTGAAGGAAGTGGATATAGCACAATGAGCCACCCAAAACTCATCAACAAAGTTAAAGAATGAATATAAATAATCGATATCACTTTTACCGGTATTCATCGCTTTTGACTCAGTTTGAACCACAGTTACTTTGAACACACAGTAGGTATCACATGCAGCTGTGCTGTGAATGATAATGTCACAGAGGACCCTCTCACCTCATTGCACCCAATGAAATTTGTGGCCAACCCACATACATATATTTAACTTATACACAAATGCGAATACAAACGGGATTTCATCGCATTGTAGTGTATTATTATTATTATTGTTCTTAAGTTATTTACTAGTTAAATGTATTTTTTTACAATCTTATTGACCAACTAGGATCACATCAACAAATTCAGTTCTAGAATGAGTTCACTCTGCAGCAGAGTATACGCTGTTATGAAACTTCCTGGTAGATTAAAACTGTGTGCCAGACCGAGACTCGAACTCGGTACCTTTGCCTTTCGTGGGCAGGTGCTCTACTAT
Source organism: Schistocerca americana (assembly GCF_021461395.2). NCBI lineage: Eukaryota > Metazoa > Arthropoda > Insecta > Orthoptera > Acrididae > Schistocerca > Schistocerca americana. The sequence continues at coordinate 380,172,166 of NC_060119.1, forward strand.
CTGAGCTACCCAAGCACGACCCCACGTCCCGTCCTCACAGCAAGTAGGAGACGAGGTACTGGCGGAAGTAAAGCTATGAGGACGGGGCGTGAGTCGTGCTTTGGCGCCTGCACGGCACTCAGCGTGTTCGGTCAAAGGGTTAGCTGCCCTCTGTAATAAAAAAACTGAATTAATGGATCAACGACGACCTGAAACGGCTGTCTTGTGACGTCCGCTCCGAGCAGATACAACTAACGAAAACAAACAAAATGATATTTAAAAAAAAAAAAAAAAAAAAAATGGTAGAGCACTTGCCCGCGAAAGGCAAATGTCCCGAGTTCGAGTCTCGGTCCGGCACACAGTTGTAATCTGCCAGGAAGTTTCAACTTCAGTTCTTCTTCTTCCTTTGTTGTTGTTTCCTATTTTTCCAGTATTCCCTCAATTTGTTCCCCTGAAGTCTCTTCCTTTCTTCTGCCCACGTTGTTCTCGATTTTTAATTTCTTATGCTTGGAAAGCCGTCCAAATTTAGTATTTTGTTTTTAAAACGGTTTCTTTCTGCTATTTCTGATTCTTTGATGTTGATTCTTTCTGGATCTTTCCTCACTTCTGTAATTGAATGTATTATTATTATTATTATTATTAAGTTCTTTATTAGTTAAACAAACAAATGCTTTCGCCTTTATTTAAAAAAAAAAGTCTGTGTATAAAACTTCGTCTAGTAAATACCAAAAAGATTTGTTGTTTTCCAACATTTATCTGAGATTCTTTTTTTTTATGATTGTTGAAATGCTCTGAAGGATGTCGGCTTTTTTCACCACCTTGGATGTCATCAGCCACTTTAAATTGTGTTGCTTGAATCCTTCTTGTCAACAAGTTCTTTGAAATGGCTGTATCAAAGTAATAATAAATAGGATGCATCCATTTTCCTACTAAACTTCTGATAACCATGAACTTCTAATGGGTTTGGACGACGATTTAAGTGTGAAGTAGATATACTAACTCCCACTTGTTTTCCGAGATGACTTACTTGAGATGCTCGCCGACCTTCCTCACGAGTTAACCTTCCTTACTAAGGTGCGCGTCATATATCTTGGCGGCCGAGTTTAGGTTCGTTCTGCGCATTTGACGTCACAAATCACAGTCAGCCAATGAACAGAGAACGACGTTGCCAGATCTCGACTGCAGTGCAGAGCACGGACGAGTGTCTTCAATTTTAGAAACGTTCAGTCATAAATGAAGTAATTGAACAAAAGCAATGTCTTGATAGCAGACTTTCTTTTATAGAAAGTTTGGAAAAAGCATTCTTTGCACCAATTGCTTCATATTCTATTAATTAATTAAACCAAACAAACAATAAGCCTCCTAATTCAGGCGATAGCAAGGAAAGGTGTTTGTATCAGTCTCACGAACCGCTTTTTCGCAATAAAGAACAGCGGTAATTGTTTATTTCCTATTGTACTTCGACGCAACGTGAGTAATTCATAGTCATCCCAACAGTGTTTGTCGGTATTTTGCAAACGTTTAGAGTGCTCCAGGAGATGCCAGAAACGAGTAGCTGCGTTGGCGTAATGGTTGAGGTGTTCGGCTGCTAATCGGAAGATTCTGCGTTCAAGGCTTGTTGCATACTAAATATTTTATTTATTTAAAAACAATAGCAAAGTGTCTTACTTAATGAATTTTATTCGTTTGAATGTAATGTTTTGAAATTTCCTGTGCTTCATTATAATCATAATAAGTTTTCAGTTTTTGTAATTTTCTCCTCCAATATTTCTTTTCACAGCAATTAAAAACAACGAAAAGGCACACATACAATATTCATGTTATCCGTTTTGTTTGTATATCGCCTCTTCCGCAGTCGCTGTTTTACTATTCATATTGAGATATATTCTTTTGCGGCAGTATTAAAAGTATTATTTAGAGCAGAATTTCGGCTCGTACGTTGCCGAGCTATTTGATTGTCTGACGGAATTCTTTGCTTCGCTGCTTTGGCAACATCATATTCAATGGTTTCGTCGACTGATCTATGTTTTGGCAAGTATTTGCTGTCCGTTGTGACAAAAACAAAATGTTTGCGCACTGTGCCTCACTGGCAATATATTTTAGTTTTATGCTTTATTACGTCCAAAATTCAGTTTTGTGTACTTCGCCAACTTCGTTTTAATCAGAACGTTTTAGAAAAAAGCGAAATGACTCTGGTATAAAGAAAGTTTTGTTACAGTTGCTAAAGATAGAATATTTCCCAATTTATAAACACTGTTAATGTTATAAAGGGTGTTCATTTTATGGGGACATTGAAATCTCTTGAAAACGACACACAGAGCCAAAAGAAATCCTAATGAAAATTAGTTCCTCCCGGAAGGGGACATCCAATTATAACAAATTTGACTACAAATTCGTCGAATTTGGTATCATTGGATGTCCCCCTCTGAGACAAAAAAAATTTAGTTATAAATTTGTTTGATCCGATGTGTAGATTTGCGGATATTTCAATGTCTCCAATTAAAATGAACACTCTGTATAGTTGGAACCATGAACGACTGCGGTCGATTTAAGGCTCATTCTACGCACCTGACGTCACGCATCCGCTGACAGCCAATGAGTGTTCAGTAGTTTTCTGAACGGTCTGCTGGGAATGTCTTGGCGAGTGCGAGTGTTAAATGTGATTGTAGTTATTCTTTGGTGAATTTTTATCGCATTTGTTGCAAGTTGTCATGGCTGATAATGGTGGTAAGCGACAAACTCTCCATAAACAGGCGAGGGACATAATTTACCGGATTCACGCTTTTTTCAAGCGCGAAGCAGAAAACGGTGGACCTATCACGGATGTCGCCAGATCTCAGGAACGCATTGCAGAAGCGAGAGGCGTTAGCTTGAGAACCGTTCAGCGGATTGCCAATGAAGGAAAGTTATCTACGGACCTGTGGAAGCCCACTTTTCAGATCGCCAGGGAAATATCGCACTCGTGAGAGGACTGTAACTAATTTAGATAATTTCGACAAAGATGTTCTAAGACGAGAAGTGCTCAACATGTACAACACAGGCGAATTTCCTACTGTAAAAAAAATCACTGTGAAAATGCGTGAAACCATAAATTTTAAAGGTAGCATGACTTCAATGAATAGAATACTTAAAAACATTGGATTCAAATATGTACATACAAATGACGGAAGAAAGTTTTTAATGGAACGTAGTGATATCGCTGCTTCAAGGGCACAGTTTTTAAGACGTATTATTGAAGTAAGAAAATCCGGGAATAAGAACATTTTTTTCTTGGACGAAACATGGGTGAACCAAAATCACACAAGGAAAGCGTGTTGGAAAATGAGTGATGGTTCGGGTGGGTTTAAAGTACCAGTTGGTAAAGGTGGACGAATAATTGTGCTTCACGCTGGTTCTGCTTCTGGATTCATTCCAGAAAGCAAATTAGTGTTCCGGGCAAAAAAGAGAAATTCAGGGGATTATCATTCCGAAATGAACTCTGAGACATTTAAATTGTGGTTTAGGAATCAGTTTCTCCCTTACTTGCCTGCAAACTCGGTGATTGTAATGGACAATGCGAGTTATCACTCTGTTGTTGTTGACAAGACACCCACAACAAGTACAAAAAGAGCCGATATCATGTTATGGCTTAGAAGTAAAAATATTCCACACACTGCCAACCAAACTCGTGCTGAAATGTTGAATCTTGTAGTGCTTCATAAGCCTCGCACAAAAGTTTATGAAATCGATTGTATTGCACAGGAGCATGGACACACAGTTTTGCGTTTGCCACCGTACCATTGCCAATACAATCCGATAGAGTTAATTTGGGCACAAGTGGAAGGGTATGTGGCAGAACGAAACGTGACATTTAAAATTGCTGATACAGAAAGGCTTCTGCACGAAGCACTTGACAGAATTACTTCTTCAGCATGGGCTGAATGTGTTCGGCATGCACATAGGCTACAGGAGGAGGACATGGACAGGGAAATTGTAATTGACAATCTGCTTGAACCCATCGTCATAACTCTAAGACCTGATGATTCGGACTGCGACACTGACTACAGCGATGCAGAAGACTATCGCAGCGATTGACAACAATGAAGGCTAAGGCACATACACAATAATACTCATGTTCTCTTTCTTGTTTTTGTTCCACAGTTGCAATTTTACCAATGGTATTGAAATATATTCCTCTTCTGCAACTGTAATAAACGTCTTATTTAGACCAGACGCGTTTTTCTCTTTTGAAGCATCTTCATTGGACAGCATTTTGTCTCCTCCATTGCCAAGTCACCTTTCGTAGTTTTGTGCTGAGGTAACACAATATTCAACATTTGTGTCGGCCGATCAGTGTTTTAGCAAATAAATGCTTTTTGTGTGTGCCACACACAAAAATTATATTTGACATAGCTCAGAGCACTGATACACAGTATATTCAAGTCCTAATGTTTTTGTAAGTCCACAGTTTTGTTTAACGTATTTTGTGTACTTCCTTTTGATTGATTGAAGTGCTTTAAAATAAAGTCAAACGCGCCCGGTGTAAATAAAACTTTTATTACAGTCGCGAAAGACGGAATATTTCTCAATATTACATACGACACCAATCTGGTACTTAAATTAAATGAGATGTTGTTATACAGTAAATTTTATATGAAATTTAGGTATCTTGTCCACATTTCATTCTCAACATTGTGGTAACTACAATCGAACATACGGAAAGTATACGCTATGAACTTTACGTCTGCAAACTCTTCAAAATTTCGTGCAATGGTTTACTACATTTAATGCTGCAATATAACTGCGTTGAAAATCGAAACAAAATTAAGTCATTTATGGGGGGGAAGGTATCAGTCAAGAAGATGTGTCAAAATCAAATTTTTGGGCCAAATAGTTTTTGTGAAATCGAATGATAAGTGTGTCAAAGCAGTCGGAACACTATGTGTCTGCACAGGCGAGCAGTGCAGTGGTTACAAAATTAGCGCACGGTGTGGAATGGGGGGAGCACGTCTCTGTAGCAGCGAAAGGTTTAATGCGGCCATGGTGGCTTTACTTCATAAACTGCGCGCTCCCCCCTAAACGTAAGTTTGAGAACTACACTGCTACGGCGCTGCTTCTCTTGGCGCGTACAACTGGCAACGCTGCAATCTCCCGCGTCTGGGCGGGCATGCGCGAGCCGCCAAGATAAATGAATTGAACATAGTTGCCGTGCTGTTGCTAACTCTCTTTTTACATATAAGAGAAAGGTGATTTAAACACCATGTCCATTCTCAACGTGAATCAGAATGCACGTCTTCCCTTCAACAAGGGTAAGACAAGAGTTTTTCTCAAGAGTTCCTTCTCAGCTGTTCTCGTTATTAAAACAATGGTCACTGACACAATTAGCACAGAATAACATATAAGTTCCATGGTTCTTCTGTACACTTTTAGTAAAACTTCCATGGATCGCCCGACAAGTACTTCTCGTCGCCGTTCGACCGCCACATCTACATTCTTCTCGCGACTGAATTTCAAACCTGAACACACAAACATGTGACGTGCAGTAGGTAGGATTCTATCATCCCACACTCACTTCTAAAATATCGTGTATCTGAGATGGTAGAAGGCTGAGTGGTTCTAGAATTTACGCAGAAATTCTCGAAACACTACATATCCCCTCTCTCACATCGGACACGCGATATTTTATACACAATCATTATGTAAATAAAATCACTCATAACAACAATTCATATCATAATAATATACTTTTCTTATACATGTTTATACATGCATCTTTCACTTCAGCAACAATCTTTTCTTTCTCTAGAACAATCTATAGTTGAGTGTTTCTTTATTCTGTTCATACTTTGATATTAAGATATGAGCAGTCACTTGAGGTTCTAATCAGCTCTTCTAATATTTAAGAATTGTGTGGACTCTTTTTTTTCCTATGCTCCCAATCGTAAACTCCAGTTTTTATGACACATGAGTAATCCACTTTCTGTTCTCATTTTTTGTACTACTTTTCCTTAGTGTATACTATTTTTATTATTTTTTGTTGTTTGGAGGAACTCTGGGCAAAATGAAAGTGTTCTTTTTGACACTCTTAAACTTACATGAAACGTAACAATGTTAATTGTGCATAGAATTCAAACTTTCTAGAATAACCCTTATAAAATTTGTGACTTTTGTCGCGATACTGTCCTCTTCTCCTAGGATCAGCACCTATACCTTGCTTGTGGGTTGATCTTATGAGAGCACTTCCTCTTTCCATTCTGGTAGGTAAAACTTCCCTATTTTTTAGGCCACGGGTCGTCTTATCTCCATGTAGGTATGCCTGCTCTATATACTTAGCAAATGCTGAGTACACCCCCCTCATCCTTTATGATTAGGCAACATGGTTCATTACCATAGCATACATTCCTATGTATACTATAATTAAATATGCCCTGGTAAAAATAAAAATGTATTTTACACTTTGCATTCACTTTTTACTTCATCATTTACTTACTAAAGTCCTCCTCTACTTCTCAACTTCTATACTCTTAGTAGATACTATGTCTATATTACTATTCAGGTCCCACTGTGCTAGAATTCGCCAAAGAATTTATTAAACTGACATTTCCTTATGATCAGAGTGACTAATGCCACTCCTGCTTTCTTTTTTCTTTCTTTGCTTACGTCTCTTCCTTGTCTATCTCCTGCTCATTACTGCTTTATAGTTATCCCACAACTCACATGCTTTTGTTTCCCTCTTTTCTCATGAGTACTCTCTTTATATACACCTCATGTAGAACCGTCATAGTTCTTATATACAAATACGATGTGGAATCGTCATAGTTTTTATATATACTTGTGTGCATATTTCCCTGTACACATATTGTTTCCTCTACAATACCTGGCGATTCTCACATCCTGACAGGCTTTTTAGGCTGTAATTTCAATGTTTGTGTCTAAATGTATTTTTGGGTGTATGCGGATGTCTGTTCATGTAGTCTGATTCTTCGGGTTTCTTATCTAAAGATAAAATGTACACTCCCGGAAATGGAAAAAAGAACACATTGACACCGGTGTGTCAGACCCACCATACTTGCTCCGGACACTGCGAGAGGGCTGTACAAGCAATGATCACACGCACGGCACAGCGGACACACCAGGAACCGCGGTGTTGGCCGTCGAATGGCGCTAGCTGCGCAGCATTTGTGCACCGCCGCCGTCAGTGGCAGCCAGTTTGCTGTGGCATACGGAGCTCCATCGCAGTCTTTAACACTGGTAGCATGCCGCGACAGCGTGGACGTGAACCGTATGTGCAGTTGACGGACTTTGAGCGAGGGCGTATAGTGGGCATGCGGGAGGCCGGGTGGACGTACCGCCGAATTGCTCAACACGTGGGGCGTGAGGTCTCCACAGTACATCGATGTTGTCGCCAGTGGTCGGAGGAAGGTGCACGTGCCCGTCGACCTGGGACCGGACTGCAGCGACTCACGGATGCACGCCAAGACCGTAGGATCCTACGCAGTGCCGTAGGGGACCGCACCGCCACTTCCCAGCAAATTAGGGACACTGTTGCTCCTGGGGTATCGGCGAGGACCATTCGCAACCGTCTCCATTAAGCTGGGCTACGGTCCCGCACACCGTTAGGCCGTCTTCCGCTCACGCCCCAACATCGTGCAGCCCGCCTCCAGTGGTGTCGCGACAGGCGTGAATGGAGGGACGAATGGAGATGTGTCGTCTTCAGCGATGAGAGTCGCTTCTGCCTTGGTGCCAATGATGGTCGTATGCGTGTTTGGCGCCGTGCAGGTGAGCGCCACAATCAGGGCTGCATACGACCGAGGCACACAGGGCCAACACCCGGCATCATGGTGTGGGGAGCGATCTCCTTCACTGGCCGTACACCACTGGTGATCGTCGAGGGGACACTGAATAGTGCACGGTACATCCAAACTGTCACCGAACCCATCGTTCTACCATTTCTAGACCGGCAAGGGAACTTGCTGTTCCAACAGGACAATGCACGTCCGCATGTATCCCGTGCCACCCAACGTGCTCTAGAAGTTGTAAGTCAACTACCCTGGCCAGCAAGATCTCCGGATCTGTCCCCCATTGAGCATGTTTGGGACTGGATGAAGCGTCGCCTCACGCGGTCTGCACGTCCAGCACGAACGCTGGTCCAACTGAGGCGCCAGGTGGAAATGGCATGGCAAGCCGTTCCACAGGACTACATCCAGCATCTCTACGATCGTCTCCATGGGAGAATAGCAGCCTGCATTGCTGCGAAAGGTGGATATACACTGTACTAGTGCCGACATTGTGCATGCTCTGTTGCCTGTGTCTATGTGCCTGTGGTTCTGTTAGTGTGATCATGTGATGTATCTGACCCCAGGAATGTGTCAATAAGGTTTCCCCTTCCTGGGACAATGAATTCACGGTGTTCTTATTTCAATTTCCAGGAGTGTAAGTTATTAGATACCATGGAAACAAGGAAGTTTGTGAATATGGAAAGAGGGAAGAAATAGATAGGTCCTCAAATGAGAAGTAAGAAAGGAAAAAAATAGATATGCTTGCTAAGATGTAAGAAGAGAAAGAAGATAGCCCCAAAGACAGGAAACCCTTCTCACTCTCTTTCCCCAGGATCCCTACCCCTCAGGCACTTGAGTGAGACGCCGGAGGTGGTTTGGTGTTAAATTGTCTCCTATAGAACGGGCATTCCCACCTTCACCCTTGAGGTCCCCAAAGGAAATCTTAGCAACCTTATGGAAACGTAAATGGTGAAGAATCAGGCACACTTGTTTGCGAGGTTTGTCTGAAATGTGTGATGTGTGTTTTGTGTTAGCCATGATTTATTTGCGCTTGAAAACCACGCTTTTATTTACAATACCCACCCCTTTCGAAACCTATACAAACCCTCCCATTTACACCACATCTCATGAAAAGTATAAAATACTCTATACAAAATAGAAAATTTATACACTATGCCATCACAGTTGTTTGATTATTCACCTCATATTATATTATCCATAAATATAATACTCTATTCATTTTATTTTATGCTGATATCACTTTCTTTCTTATTCTGTGATTCTCCTAAGTTTTCTTTATTTTATAGTCGTATCTACTTTTCTAAGCACTATGATTATAGGATAGTTTAAGATGTTAGAAATAGATGACAGAATAGTTTAAGATTTTAAAGGAATTCGCTGCAAGAAAACTATTTTGGAAGAAACACGGAAAACAACTTGGGATCCGACGGTCGTCACTCCGCCCGTTAACTCAGAATGTTAACGTCACTGGGGAAGTATATGACTCCGCCCGGGTCCCATGGATCTGATATTAACTTTTCTTGTGCACTAGTAGACCAGTATTTCTCTTTAAATTTCTTTGAAAGTCTGCCCAAGAAGAAAAATTCTCAATATTCGTGGTTCCCCACTCAGAGGCCTCCCCTAGAAGATACCCCACAGCAAATTAAATGCTTTTAGAGTCTTCCCAATTTTTCGGCAAAGCTTGGTTAAACCTTGCCAAGAAATGTGTCGGATGTACATCTCCATCAAGATTAAATTTGGGGAATTGTCTGGATAACCCTGAATTAGCCCCCCACTGCAGATCAGTCATCACTTCACTAGTTAATACCACATTAGGTGAAGTTACCCTTTTGTCTACTTTATTCTGGATAAGCTTGAATTCTTTCCACAGGTCATCTATATCTTTCCTGGTATCATTAAGTTCAGAAGGTAGAATAGGAGATACGTTTCCACATGTTACTCTCTCAGTAACTTTTCGATCTATAATTTCTTCAACCTGTTCCTCTAAACTACTCATATTTATGATATCAGAATTCGCTAATTTCTCTTTTTGAAGTTCATTTCCACATTATCTACTCGTGTATTAACACCTGTAATTTGCGATTGAATTATTGGCATTAAATTATCCTGCTTATCGACACTCTCTTTCAAAGTACTCAGTCCTTGCTTTACAGCATTAAATTTAACATTACACACATTTTCAAAGGATCCTAACTTTTCATTAAGCTCCGATTGTACACTATTATATTTATCTTCAGCATTCAATTCTAACCTTTTTGTCAAATCCTGAAAATTATCATTCTGTTACGGACTAAAGTCAGTGAACATTTGATTTACATGAATGGTCAGGGAATTAGTCAGTTCATTCTTAAAAACTAATTTTAAATTCTCTACCTTGCTATTTAAGGCGTCGAATTCAGTCTTTGAAGCATCCATGCCTTCGCATAGATTACCAAATTCTTTGCTTTGTGAGTCAACTTTGGTATTTAATAAAGCTATATTTGCTGCTTGACTACTTAAGGTTTCACTCTGGTTATTTAATTGAGAATGTACTGAGTCTAGTTTTTCATTTAGAGTCGCATTTTGAGCATTTAAAGCTGCACTCTGGGCATTTAAATGAGAATGTACTGAACCTAGTTTTTCACTAAAGGTCGCATATTGAACATTTAATTGTGCACCTAATTGAGTACTCAGAGTCGCATTTTGAGTGTTGATTAAATTTAGTAACTCAGACCATAGCCATTGCGGGTTCTTGAGTCTCCTCGACTTGTTGTATGTTATCTATATTCTTCCAAGCTTTAGATCGTGTAAGCATCTAACTATCTTTAAGTATGATAACTACACTAATAAAGTTCACTCAACAGTTTGTACCACTTTGCACTAAAACGATATAGTCCTGTTTTACGGGCACCCGGCGGAGAATTTGCGCTGCGTCGGTGAGCGGATGTGGAGGCAGGTCAGCACCGGTGAACAGCACAGCTGGTGCCGGTGGCGTCGGATTTTGGTTTCCGCGTGTGCGCCCCCGCGATGTATAAGAGAGCTCTACACTCCCCGCACCGGATCTTCTTAGTCGTAGTGTTCTAGGCGTATTTCTTCTTAGAAAAATACACTGGAACCTTCCTCTCTATTTCTCAATTCAAAATTTTGCTCGTTTAAATACACTCCTGGAAATGGAAAACAGAACACATTGACACCGGTGTGTCAGACCCACCATACTTGCTCCGGACACTGCGAGAGGGCTGTACAAGCAATGATCACACGCACGGCACAGCGGACACACCAGGAACCGCGGTGTTGGCCGTCGAATGGCGCTAGCTGCGCAGCATTTGTGCACCGCCGCCGTCAGTGTCAGCCAGTTTGCCGTGGCATACGGAGCTCCATCGCAGTCTTTAACACTGGTAGCATGCCGCGACAGCGTGGACGTGAACTGTATGTGCAGTTGACGGACTTTGAGCGAGGGCGTATAGTGGGCATGCGGGAGGCCGGGTGGACGTACCGCCGAATTGCTCAACACGTGGGGCATGAGGTCTCCACAGTACATCGATGTTGTCGCCAGTGGTCGGCGGAAGGTGCACGTGCCCGTCGACCTGGGACCGGACCGCAGCGACGCACGGATGCACGCCAAGACCGTAGGATCCTACGCAGTGCCGTAGGGGACCGCACCGCCACTTCCCAGCAAATTAGGGACACTGTTGCTCCTGGGGTATCGGCGAGGACCATTCGCAACCGTCTCCATGAAGCTGGGCTACGGTCCCGCACACCGTTAGGCCGTCTTCCGCTCACGCCCCAACATCGTGCACCCCGCTTCCAGTGGTGTCGCGACAGGCGTGAATGGTGGGACGAATGGAGACGTGTCGTCTTCAGCGATGAGAGTCGCTTCTGCCTTGGTGCCAATGATGGTCGTATGCGTGTTTGGCGCCGTGCAGGTGAGCGCCACAATCAGGACTGCATACGACCGAGGCACACAGGGCCAACACCCGGCATCATGGTGTGGGGAGCGATCTCCTACACTGGCCGTACACCACTGGTGATCGTCGAGGGGACACTGAATAGTGCACGGTACATCCAAACCGTCATCGAACCCATCGTTCTACCATTCCTAGACCGGCAAGGGAACTTGCTGTTCCAACAGGACAATGCACGTCCGCATGTATCCCGTGCCACCCAACGTGCTCTAGAAGGTGTAAGTCAACTACCCTGGCCAGCAAGATCTCCAGATCTGTCCCCCATTGAGCATGTTTGGGACTGGATGAAGCGTCGTCTCACGCGGCCTGCACGTCCAGCATGAACGCTGGTCCAACTGAGGCGCCAGGTGGAAATGGCATGGCAAGCCGTTCCACAGGACTACATCCAGCATCTCTACGATCGTCTCCATGGGAGAATAGCAGCCTGCATTGCTGCGAAAGGTGGATATACACTGTACTAGTGCCGACATTGTGCATGCTCTGTTGCCTGTGTCTATGTGCCTGTGGTTCTGTCAGTGTGATCATGTGATGTATCTGACCCCAGGAATGTGTCAATAAAGTTTCCCCTTCCTGGGACAATGAATTCACGGTGTTCTTATTTCAATTTCCAGGAGTGTATTTGATCAATTTCCGTTGTCTCGGAGTAATTATTTGTCGTATTTGGTGTAGTTGCTATGACAAAACACAACAGTTTATTCGTTCGTTTTTTGGTCTTAGAATTCCAGTTTTTCAGTCCTTTCTCACTGGTCGCCACGTTCTAACAGTTTGGGACGACGATTTGAGTGTGCAGTAGATATACTAACTCCCACTTCTTTTCCGAGATGACTTACTTGAGACGCTCGGCCGACCTTCCTTGCCGGTTAGCCTGCTGCTGCTAACTCTCTTTCACTTCTTCTGAGAAGTATGCTGCTAGGTACAGGAATTTCTTCAGATCCTTTCTACTTACAAAAATAGGCAGATGTACAAAGTTTCATTTGCGTTAATTGACGTATATTTAAACTTCAGACATATTACGAAACCCAATGTTCACATTACATATATACTGTTTAGTAAGTCTCTCGTGTCTCCAAACGTCAGAAACAAACTAATGTACATATAATAGAAAGATGGTTTAACCACCATGTCCATTCTCAACATGAATCAGAATGCACGTCTCCCCTTCAACAAGGCTAAGAGAAGAGTTTTTCTCAAGAGTACCTTCTCAGATGTTCTCGTTATTAAAACAATGGTCACTGACACAATTAGCACAGAATAACATAGAAGTAATTTGCGATTGAATTATTGGCATTAAATTATCCTGCTTATCGACACTCTCTTTCAAAGTACTCAGTCCTTGCTTTACAGCATTAAATTTAACATTACACACATTTTCAAAGGATCCTAACTTTTCATTAAGCTCCGATTGTACACTATTATACTATATTGTACACTATTATACTATACTAAAACTTCCATGGATCGCCCCACAAGTACTTATCGGTGCCGTTCGACCACCGCGTCTACATTCTTCTCGCGACTGAATTTCAAACCTGAACACACAAACATGTGACGTGCAGTAGGTAGGATTCTATCATCCCACACTCACTTCTAAAATATCGTGTGTTCGAGACGGTAGAAGGCTGAGTGATTCTACAAGTTACGCAGAAATTCTCGAAACACAACAAACTGAGCATTGTGTTGTGGTCCTGTGAGAATCTCCTCTACCTGGTCAAACCATAAGTCACTGTCAACTTTCATTTCATTAAAATTAATAATCAACTTACAAGTTTTTCAAGTGTAGTTAGTAGCCTTGATGGGTTTTCACAATATTAAGGTTAAATCAATGAAACTTGGTAGAACGCTAAACTGCCTGAATCTTCTTGTAATAGTGACTGCACTTGGAAGAAGTATTTCAATACATCCATGTCAAAACATAACACTTTATAAACTAAACAATGTAAAGACGCAGCCCTTGTAATATCTTAAATGACCAATTAATTATTTGTGAAGTCAAAAGCAACTAAATTTTTAACTTTCATCTTCACATTTCTCTATATTTAGAGCATTTATCAGTCCTTACATCAGGCTGATATCGTGTCATAATCTCATAGGTAATTTGTCAGCTGCAGACCATATTTGACATAAAAAAATATAATTCTTCACAAAAAAAGTTGTGCTCCCTGGAAGTAATTGAATAGGCTGCTTGTAGGTTTCAGTAGATTCACGGGCAAATTTCTAGGAGTATATTCTGGTATAACCTAAAGTGAAATGTCCACATGAAACTAGTTTTCGGAATAGTATATTCGAGACGAAGAATCACTGGAAGCCTCTTCAGGAAATGTAATTCACTCACGAAAGAGGTGATACATAAATCACTCGTTCGAGCGCTTCTTGAGTCTTGCTCGTCCTGCTCATCTGCCTGGAGCCCTTGCTTAATGGGATTAATAGGAGAAATAGAGAAGATCAAATAATAGTGGCAAGATTCGTCACAGATTCTTTTATACACTCGAATATATATGACCTTTACTGAATGACTAGTTCAGTTGCACAGCCGATCTCAGTAACAATACATTAAACCCATTGGTATCTCGAGTTGCCACAATATGAGACGTTAACGTTGTTCAGTAATGTACGTAATATGTAATAAATAAATGCTATGGGCCTACCAGACTGACGCATGCCTTTCGATTTGTTGCAGCTTAAGTCATTTTTGTTAGAGTTATGGTGCTTATTAATTATTTTTGATGTTCATATGTTATCAAGTCACTGTCCTTTCAGTTCAACTGTTCTACCAAGTCCTTTGTCGTCTCTGACAGAATTACAATGTCTGTGGCAAACCTCTAATTTTCTGTTTCCTCTTCACGAACTCTCTTTTATTACCTTTACTGCTTGTGTCTCACAGTATACGCCCAGAAAATTAAATGTACGAACGCAAGATCCAGAGGCCTGCAGATGATCAGTTTGCCTACACAATCGGACATCGTAAGTGAAACCCCTGAGTCGGTACCCAATGACAGAAGTTAAAGGCCCTTTAACTGCCAAGGCCCTGTCAGAAATTGAATCCCGAACCTTCATATGACTCCTGTGCAGCTACCAAACCAGAGAAAAAGGAAGTAAGGAAGATGGACAGATACAAAAAGAGAAAAAGTGTGTGTGTGTGTGTGTGTGTGTGTGTGTGTGTGTGTGCCCGCGCGTTGTATGTGTGCAGTGAAATACAAATAAAAGTGCTTGTTTGTCACACTATCAACGTCTTACGACTCAGCAAGCACAGGACGTAATGAAAGAACTCAAGGCAAGGTGTTACGTAAGGAGAGAGGCTGTAACAGATTAGACAGTGTGTCTTGCTTTCCGCTTGCCGGCTATTGTGAAGACCGCAGTTCTGCGAGAAGAGCGGCGACAGGCGGTTCGTTAAACAGCTGCGGCGGACGACAAAATGGCTCGGCGTAAGTACCGCGCCGCTTCGCCCACTTCATAAACAAAGCAGGTGCTCTGCTGCTGGCAGTACTCTTCTTCGGACGGGCGTTGTTCTGTTGCGATGCTTTCCTGCCACGCCCGTCGCTCTTCCACTTGCGTAGTGAACAAACTCATTACTCCGATCTGTAGCAACTTGTTTAATACGAAACGACCGATTGTTGCGACGTGTCTCAGCGTATGAATGACATCCTACGTTCTCTTAAGCTGAGGGAAACATATAGTACTTTACGCCATCCAGAGTATTTTTTCTGCGTGATAACAGTAGTAACTGTCATAGAGTGGAGCAAAATAAAGCAAGCTGCCGATTACCCGGATGAATGCGAGCACGGAACATCCAGAATACGCATTTTGCTGCAAGAGAATGCTACACGCTCTTTTGAAACTACGTGGCAGATTGAAAAGTGTGTGCTTGACTGGACATGTACTTTATCAACGGAATTATAAAATCATGACGCACGAGCCGCCTTTACAGCTTGGCAAGCACTTCTTCTCCATGGGAAATTTGGAAAGTAGGAAAGAGGTATTGTCGGAAATGAAACTGTCAGGGTCTGTTTCGGTTCTTCTGTGTCTTAGTCGTTAAGCTCTCATCTCAAACAAGCTATTCGTGTGTTTTAAACAAAGTATAGAAGCCCGTTTGGTTTCTAACGCCAACAGAAGCGTTGTTTTGGAGGAGGAGCAATGTTAATTTCAGAAGAGTCTTGTTTGGTTTTAGAAGAGGAGTTCTGTGCATTTCAGGAGAGGAGATATGTATGTTTCAAAAGAGGAGACATTTTATTGTTATAAAAGATGAATCTTGTTTGTTGTAGTGGAGGATTTTCATTTGCTGTGGAAGAGGAGTGCTGTTTGTTTTGGAACAAGTATCACGTTTGTGTTTTGAAAAGTAGTTTATTGTTTCTATTTCGAAGAGGCGTATTGCGTGCTACGCTTAAGAAAATGTTGATCTGATATTTTTGGGCCCTCTAAATTACGTTTTGTACAAAGGTTGTGCTGTAATTTCGGACAACTCAAAGAATACAACATTAGATGGAGAAAAATATAAAAAAATATTATAGCGTGACAATCTAGCCATAGAACGCATTTGTGGAGAGACGATGGGCTATAAAAGAAGATGGGAAGTTCAAAACAACGTAAGAAAGTGAAAAGTAAAGGATAGTCGGCAGGGAACTATCTCGCGGAAGGCAAAGGTCCCAAGTTCAGGTATCAATCTGCCACACAGTTTTAATTTACCAAGAAGTTTCAGATCATCACATTCTCCGCTGCAGAGGGAAAATTCATTCTGCTAGTTGCATTATTTACGAAACATGCTGCATACAGCAGTTTTTTACATCTACGTCTATACTCCGCGAATAAATGTGAAGTGCATGACAGAGGTATCGCAGAGAATCGGCTATTTGCGCGTTTTCCCGTTCTACTGTTGTATGGAGCGCAGAAGAATGATTGTTTAAAAGTCTCTGTGCGTGGTTCAATTAATCTAACCTTGTCTTCACAATAATTATGGGAGCGATGCGTAATGTAGTATATTCCTAGAGTAATCATTCAAAGCCAGTTCTACAAACTATGTTAGCAGACTTTCCGCGGATAGTTTCCGTATACCTACAAGAGTCTGCCGGTTCAGTTCCTTCAGTATCTCTGTGACACTCTCCCACAAGTCAAACATCTGGCCATTCGTGCTGCTCTTCTCTGAATACGTTCTGCTTACCCAATTGGAACTGGTCCCATACATTTAGTCTGGGATGGGCCGCACAAGTGACTTGTAATCAATCTCCTTTTTAGACTGATTGCATTTCCCTAGTATTCCACCAATAAACCGAAGTCATTCCATTTCATGTCCCAGCAAAGTTCCAGGTATTTGTACGAGTTTACCGATTCTATCTGTGACTCACTGACATATATTCATAGGATACTATGCTTTTTCGTTTTGTAAAGTGCACACTTTCACATTGTTGAACATTTAACGTAAGCTGCCAATATTTTCATCACTTTGAAATCTTATCTAAGGAATTGTGCAGCTTTGCTCAGACTGTACTTCACTGTAGATAACAGCATCATCTGCGAAAATCCTGAGGTTACTCTTAATGTTGTCCGCAAGGTCATTAACCTTCGCAGTACGAAGGGGAGGGGGTGCTTTATTTCCACCTTTTGAAAATTTTGTGACCAGTCAAGTACACAATTCTTAAAACTTTTTAAAATATTTATTGTTTTTAATAATTTCTTCTACAGATTCCGCGGTTGTTTTAAATTTTCCAGCAAAATTTAACCCAAGAATTTAAGTCTCAGTAGTGGATGCGACTTCTCACAAAAAAATGTCGTATTCATATTTTCAGGTTCAGGACTCTTCTTAAACATCGGAATATCTTTAAAAAGGATGTCGTGAATAAAATTCAACAACAGTTAACTAAACTTGTAATTTTTAAGTACTTTTTTTGGTTATTGTAAAGTAACGTCCCTCCCACACAGTAATACGCGTTATGGAATACTCATTGCTATTGCTAGGTTTAACATGAATGGGAAGGGACACAACACACTTTCCTGGGGTACAGCCGAAGTTACTTCTACATTTGTAACTGACTCTCTATCCAAGAAAACACGCTGCGCCCTCCCTACCAAGAAATCCACAGTCCAATCACAAATTTCGCCTGATACCCCATATGAAAGACGAGGGCTAGTAGAAATCCTTGGGTAACAGAAGTAATACTGTATTTCATTGATGAATGGAGAAAATATAAAATTGCAGTAAATGAAGCAGGCAAAAAGGAATACAAACGTCTCAAAAACAAGATCGACAGGAAGTGTAAAATGGCTAAGCAGGGATGGCTAGAGGACAAATGTAAGGATGTAGAGGGTTATCTCACTAGGGGTAAGGTAGGTACTGCCTACAAGAAAATTAAAGAGACCTTTGGAGAACAGAGAACCACTTGTATGAATATCAAGAGCTCAGATGGAAACCCAGTCCTAAGCAAAGAAGGGAAAGCAGAAAGGTGGAGGGAGTGTATAGCGGGCCCATACAAGGGCAATGTACAGGGTTATTACAAATGATTGAAGCGATTTCACAGCTCTACAATAACTTTATTATTTGAGATATTTTCACAATGCTTTGCACACACATACAAAAACTCAAAAAGTTTTTTTAGGCATTCACAAATGTTCGATATGTGCCCCTTTAGTGATTCGGCAGACATCAAGCCGATAATCAAGTTCCTCCCACACTCGGCGCAGCATGTCCCCATCAGTGAGTTCGAAAGCATCGTTGATGCGAGCTCGCAGTTCTGGCACGTTTCTTGGTAGTGGATGTTTAAACACTGAATCTTTCACATAACCCCACAGAAAGAAATCGCATGGGGTTAAGTCGGGAGAGCGTGGAGGCCATGACATGAATAGCTGATCATAATCTCCACCACGACCGATCCATCGGTTTTCTAATCTCCTGTTTAAGAAATGCCGAACATCATGATGGAAGTGCGGTGGAGCACCATCCTGTTGAAAGATGAAGTCGCCGCTGCCGGTCTCCAGTTGTGGCATGAGCCAATTTTCCAGCATGTCCAGATACACTTGTCCTGTAACGTATTTTTCGCAGAAGAAAAAGGGGCCGTAAACTTTAAACCATAAGATTGCTCAAAACACGTTAACTTTTGGTGAATTGCGAATTTGCTGCACGAATGAGTGAGGATTCTCTACCGCCCAGATACGCACATTGTGTCCGTTCACTTCACCATTAAGAAAAAGTGTTGCTTCATCACTGAAAACAAGTTTCGCACTGAACGCATCCTCTTCCATGAGCTGTTGCAACCGCGCCGAAAATTCAAAGCGTTTGACTTTGTCATCGGGTGTCAGGGCTTGTAGCAATTGTAAACGGTAAGGCTTCTGCTTTAGCCTTTTCCGTAAGATTTTCCAAACCGTCGGCTGTGGTACGTTTGGCTTCCTGCTTGCTTTATTCGTCGACTTCCGCGGGCTACGCGTGAAACTTGCCCGCACGCGTTCAACCGTTTCTTCGCTCACTGCAGGCCGACCCGTTGATTTCCCCTTACAGAGGCATCCAGAAGCTTTAAACTGCGCATACCATCGCCGAATGGAGTTAGCAGTTGGTGGATCTTTGTTGAACTATGTCCTGAAGTGTCGTTGCACTGTTATGACTGACTGATGTGAGTGCGTTTCAAGCACAACATACGCTTTCTCAGCTCCTGTCGCCATTTTGTCTCGAGCGCTCTAGCGGCAGAAACCTGAAGTGCGGCTTCAGCCGAACAAAACTTTATTTTTTCTACACGTATTTGTAGTGTGTCGTGACCATATGTCAATGAATGGAGCTACAGTGAATTTATGAAATCGCTTCAATCATTTGTAATAGCCCTGTACTTGAGGACAATATTATGGAAATGGAAGAGGATGTAGATGAAGATGAAATGGGAGATACGATACTGCTTGAAGAGTTTGACAGAGCACTGAAAGTCCTGAGTCGAAACAAGGCCCCAGGAGTAGACAACATTCCATTAGAACCACTGACGGCCTTGGGAGAGCCAGACCTGACAAAACTCTACCATCTGCTGAGCAAGATGTGTGAGACAGGCGAAATACCCTCAGACTTCAAGAAGAATATAATAATTCCGATCCCAAAGAAAGCAGGTGCTGACAGATGTGAAAATTACCGAACTATCAGTTTAATAAGTCACAGCTGCAAAATACTAACGTGTATTCTCTACAGACGAATGGAAAAACTGGTAGAAGCTGACCTCGGGGAAGATCAGTTTGGACTCCGTAGAAATGTTGGAACACGTGAGGCAATACTGACCCTACGACTTATCTTAGAAGCTAGATTAAGGAAAGGTAAGCCTACGTTTCTAGCATTTGTAGACTTAGAGAAAGCTTTTGACAATGTTGACCAGAATACTCTCTTTCAAATTTTGAAGGTGGCAGGGGTAAAATACAGGGAGCGAAAGGCTATTTACAATTTGTACAGAAACCAGATGGCAGTTATAAGAGTCAGGCACGAAAGGGAAGCAGTGGTTGGGAAGGGAGTGAGACAGGGTTGTAGCCTATCCCCGATGTTATTCAATCTGTATATTGAGCAAGCAGTGAAGGAAACAAAAGAAAAATTCGGAGTAGGTATTAAAAACCATGGGGAAGAAATAAAAACTTTGAGGTTCGCCGATGACATTGTAATTCTGTCAGGGACAAAAATGGCTCTGAGCACTATGGGACTTAACATCTATGGTCATCAGTCCCCTAGAACTTAGAACTACTTAAACCTAACTAACCTAAGGACATCACACAAACACCCAGCCATCACGAGGCAGAGAAAATCCCTGACCCCGCCGGGAATCGAACCCGGGAACCCGGGCGTGGGAAGCGAGAACGCTACCGCACGACCACGAGATGCGGGCTGTCAGGGACAGCAAAGGACTTGGAAGAGCAATTGAACAGAATGGACAGTGTCATGAAAGGAGGGTATAAGATGAACATCAACAAAAGCAAAACGAAGATAATGGAATGTAGTCGAATTAAGTCGGGTGATGCTGAGGGAATTAGATTAGGAAATGTAAAGGAGTTTTGCTATTTGGGGAGCAAAATAACTGATAATGGTCGAAGCAGAGAGGATATCAAATGTAGACTGGCAATGGCAAGGAAAGCGTTTCTGAAGAAGAGAAATTTGTTAACATCGAGTATTGATTTAAGTGTCAGGAAGGCATTACTGAAAGTATTTGTATGGAGCGTAGCCATGTATGGAAGTGAAACATGGACGATTACTAGTTTGTACAAGAAGAGAATAGAAGCTTTCGAAATGTGGTGCTACAGAAGAATGCTGAAGATTAGATCGGTAGATCATATAACTAATGAGGAGGTATTGAATAGGATTGGGGAGAAGAGAAGTTTGTGGCACAACTTAACTAGAAGAAGGGATCGGTTGGTAGGACATGTTCTGAGGCATCAAGGGATCACCAATTTAGTACTGGAGGGCAGCGTGGAGGGAAAAAATCGTAGAGGGAGACCAAGAGATGAATACACTAAACAGATTCAGAAGGATGTAGGTTGCAGTGGGTACGGGGAGATGGAGACGTTTGCACAGGATAGAGTAGCATGGAGACCTGCATCAAACCAGTCTCAGGACTGAAGACCACTACAACAACAACAAACCCCATATGGCTGTACTTTTGATATTAAGTGTAGGGGTGGTACTGAGCCAAATGCTTTTCGGAAATCGAGAAATACTGCATCTACCTGACTGCATTGATACGTGGCTTTCAGGATGTCATGTGAGGATGTCATGTGAGAAAAGTGCGAAGCCGGGAAATGGAACTTACTTACAAAATTACACATAAAACACGCTGTATTTTGTACCACGTCCTTTTATTTCACTTCTGGAAAGTAATCGGGATTTTTTCTGTTTCTTTTTTCATTCACTGTTTTCCTGACAACAGTTCGAATTTTCCGTCGAGTCAAAGCATCGATATAGCCAAACGAATTTTGTATATTCTAATAACACATAATAAGACAGCTGGTATGCGTGATAGGATGAGTTATAATCATAATAGTGTATTCTAAACGAAGTTTTTCGTTCTAAATATAACAGAGGATTTCAGGTTCAGTTTGTTTTATTTTTTTAAAAACATCGCCGAACTGTGCACGGATAATCGGCAAACCGGCTAATCTGCGCTGATACCGTATGATTGGGAAGTTGCTGTATCCCTTTCCTTTGCATGCAATACAGGCGCAGTTTCTGCTGTATTGCCAGTCACAAATGTTTGAATTTTACATACATCAAAAAAAGTTTTGCATCACCCCGGGTCCCAAAACTCTTGAAGATAAACGTTGACTGTGGATATTGTATCACAGACACAGTCCCTTTGACTGTTCAGAGATGCCACTAAACGTGCCCAAAGATGTAAACAACCATGCATGAGCAGCGCCTATTAGACGGAGAGGGTCCGACAGCCGATCAGTTCGTCATTCCACCAGGAAGGACGTACACGGCTCGTGTTTTCTGTAGTTCAACCTCGCCTAGACGGTCAATATCGCGGTTTTATCGCGACCGCATTGTTACTTTGTGCCAGGAAGGGCTCTCAACAACGGAAGTGTCCAGGCGTCTCGGAGTGAACTAAAGCGATACTGTTCGGATATGGAGGAGATACAGAGAGATAGGAACTGTCGATGACATGCCTCGCTCAGGCCGCCCAAGGGCTAATACTGCAGTGGATGACCGCTGCCTATAGATTATGGCTCGGCGGAGCCCTGACAGTAACGCCACCATGTTGAATAATGCTTTTCGTGCAGCCACAGGACGTCGTGTTACGACTCAAATTGTGCGCAGTAGGCTGCATGGTGCGCAACTTCACTCCCGACGTCCATGGCGAAGTCCATCTTTGCAACAACGACACCATGCAGCGCGGTACAGATGGTTCTTGTCGATTGGCATCACGTCGATGATTATCTCATATGCCTTCAACCAGACAATCGTCACAGACGTGTTTGGAAGCAAACCGGTCAGGCTGAACGCTTTAGACACACTGTCCAGAGCGTGCAGCAGGGTGGGGATTGTCTGCTGTTTTGAGGTGGCATTATGTGGGGCCGACGCTTGCCGCTGGTGGTCATGGAAGGCGCCGTAACGGCTGTACGATACGTGAATGCCATCCCCCGACCGATAGTGCAACCATATCGGCAGCATATTCACGGGGCATTCGTGTTCATGGACGACAATTCGCGCCTCCCTCGTGCACATCTTGTGAATGACTTCCTTCAAGATAATGACATCGCTCGACTAGAGTGTACAGCGTGTTCTCCAGACATGAACCCTATCGAACATGCCTGGGATAGATTGAAAAGGGATGTTTATGGACGGCGTAACCCACCAACCATTCTGAGGGATCTACGCCGAATCACCGTTGAGGAGTGGGACAATCTGTACCAAAAGTGCCTTGATGAACGTGTAGATAGTATGCCACGACGAATACATCAATGCGAGAGGATGTGCTAGTGAGTGTTAGAGGTACCGGTGTGTACAACAATCGGGACCACCACCTCTGAAGGTCTCGCTGTATGGTGCTACAACATGCAATGTGTGGTTTTCATGAGCAATACAAAAGGCGGAAATGATGTTAATGTTGATCTGTATTCCAATTTTCTGCACGTGTTCCGGAACTCTCGGAACCGAGGTGATCCAAAACTTTTTTTGATGTGTGTATAATCCATCAAATGGGCATACTCGTCACGTTACTGTCGATGTACTTCTCAAGTCAAATAACTTTGCGAAAGTGGCACTGCAGTCGTAATAGCTCTAAAGCATCCAGTATAGCCGCTAAAAACAACTAAAAATTTGTCACAATGAAGAAACAATACCTTAAAAAAATCCCACACCACAGCCGTTAATGTAGCTGGTATCCAGTCCACAAAAAGAACACATTCTAATCTATAACTTTTTTATCTATCTGCCTGTACGGGGAGTGCACAAAAATATGGAAAAACCGAAAACATCACACATTACCATGCCTAATACGGCACAGGAAACGCGTTGGCGTTCGAAACAACTTCCAGTCGTCTCGAAACACATAAATACCAGTTCTGTATATTTTTAAAGAGATTCTTCCATGAAAATAGTGACAAGTTCAAGTAACGATGATGGAGGTGGGTGGCGAGTACGTAACCCTCTCTCCAAAATATACCATAAAAGCTCAAATAATAATGAAAACTGTTGACTGTGGTAGCCAGAGAGACGCGTCAATTCAGCCTTGTGCTCACAAAACCAGACCTGGACGATGGCAGCTCTATGAACAGCAGGCCCTGTCTTCCTGGTATACAGCATCACCAATGTGGAAAATTCGATGTACCATGAGATGGGTCTGGTCATCCAAAATGGTCCATAATCCTTGGCAGTAACGCACCTTGCAGGGTAATCATAGGGTCCGTGAAATACCATAATATGCCTGCCCAAATCATCACCGCACTTCCGCCATGTTGCGCTCTCTGGACGTAAACTCGGCCAGAAGATAGAAAAAAATACGGAACGAGACTCGTCCGACCAAACGATTTTCCTCCATTGCCCCAAATCCAGGTTTAATGGCTTCGGCAGCACGTTTTCCTCTTACAGGCATTTGCATAATTGAGTTTTGGATTTCCAGTTCTCCGTGCAGTTCCCTGCTTATGGAGCTCCCTTCATGTTGTGCTGCCGACAGGGGTCACGACAAGGGTATTCATCTCTGCACTGACTTTTGCAGCTTTCGTCCTCTTATTTTTCGTCACAATTCTCTTCAATGTTCGTTCGCCAAGATCACTCGACACACACTTTCACCCGCGTTTTGACTAAGCGGATGATGTTTTTTTTTTCGGTTTTCCCCGTATGCAGTATAAATATTCGATACGGTAATTACCTCTTGAAACGCTGAACACTTGAGCTACCTTGGTTACTGAAGCACCTACCATACGAGCATCAACAATTTGCCCCCGTTCGAATTCGGTTAGCTGCAACATAATGCCTCACAACTACATAGAACACTGTTCTGACCGCGACCGACACTTGAAAAGTATTCACGACACTGCATGGCTGCCGTTCGTAGTTAAATACAACAGCGCAACCTGCCCGCTTGGCTAGCATCTACAGTTATGTTCAGCCATGCATCTCTCGCGGTGTCCTCATATTTTTGTCCAGCCTCTGTACCTGCACTTCGCAAATCACTGTGAAAGTGTAAGGCAGACAGTACTTCCCACTATAGCACATATTGAGATTTCATACAGTTCCACTCGCGTATTCGCACGGGCTTTAGAGAGCTCCTAGACTGCTCGCTTAATAGTAGTTCTTGAAACTTTGTAAGTACTGTTTCGCGGGATGGTTCGAGTTTATCTCCAAGCGTCTGGCTGTTAATGGTTTCAGCATATCCGTGACACTCTTCCGGGAGTCAAACAAACCTGTGACCATTCGTCGCGCCCTTTCTTTTTGATTAATCATTCTTCTAACTGATTTATTGCGGCACACCAAGAATTCCTTTCCTTTTGCACCAGTCCCCTCACCTCGGAATAGCACTTGCACCGTACGTACTCAATTACTTGTTGGATATATTCCAATCTCAGATTTACACTGCAGTTTTCACCCTCTACATTCCCTTCTAGTGCCATGGGAGTTATTCCCTACTGTCTTAACACATGTTCTATCATACAGTCCCCCCTTTTATTCAAGTTTTCCATATGTTCCTCTCTTGATCGATTCTATGGAGAATCTTTTCATTCCTTACCAGTCCACCTAATTTTCAGTGTCCTTCTGTTGTACCACATCTCAGACGCTTCGATTCTCTTCTTTTCCTGTTTTCCCAGATACATGATTCACTACCATGCGATGCTCTGCTCCAAACGTACAGTCTTTTTTCTCTAGACAAGACCTATGATTGATATTAGTAGACTTCTTTTGACCAGGAATGTCCTATTTGCCTGTGGCAGTACTTCTTATGTCCTCCTTCCTTCGCCTGTCAAGTTTTATTTTTCCTCGAAGCAAGCAGAATTCCTTAACAATATCCACCTCAATTTTTACGTTAATTTTATCGTTAATGTTGTTTCTGTAACTTCTCACAATTTTCGTGTTTCTTCGGTTTACTCTTAGTCCATATTCAGTATTCATTTGACTGTTCCATTCAACACGTCCTGTAATTCCTTTCAATGAGAATCGTAATGTCATCAACAAATCTTATCATTGATTACCTTCCAGCCTGAAACTTAATGCTACTCCTTAAACTTTCTTTTGTTTCCATCATTGCTCTTTCGATGTATACATTGAATAGTAGGGGTGAAAGTTTGCATCGCTGTTTTATATCCTCTTTAATCCCAGCATTTCAGTCTTGGTCTCGCATTCTTAATGTTGCCACTTAGTACTTGTGCGTATTATACATAACACGTCTTCCCCTACAGTTTACTTCTGTTTTTCTCAGAATTCTGAACATCCTGTACCATTGCATAACGTCTAACGCATTTTGTAGATCGACAAATCCTATGAACGTGTCTTGGTATTTTAAAGCTTTCCTTCCATTTTTAAGCGCAACGTCAGAACTGCCTCTATGGTGCATTTACCTTCCCTAAAGCCCGTGCGATTGCTGCCTAATAGACTCTATTTTGCATTCCATTCTTCTGTATATTATTCTTGTTAGCAACTTGGATGCAATGAGCTGTTAGGCTGACAGTACGACAGTTCTCGCATACATCTGCCCTTGCTATCTTGCGGATTGTGTGGACGACATTTTTACGAAAATATAGTAGTATTTCTCCTTTCTCATATATTCTACACGCCAGCTCGAATAGTCTTTTCGTTGCCGCTTCCCTTCAAGATTTTAGAAATCTATCGCTTCTGCCTTATTTGATTCCAAGTCCTATACAGCTCTGTTAAACTGTGAGTCTAATACTCGATCCCCTCTGTCTTTCATATTGTTTCCTATTTTTTCTCTATCACGTCATCAGACAGTTCCTTCGTATCACAGAAGCTTTCAATCCATTCTTTCCATATATCTGCTCTCTCCTCTGCGTTTGATAGTGAAATTCCCATTTTGCTTTTAATGTTGAAGCCCTTGTTTATAATTTCACCGTATGCGATATAAGTTATCAGCGTTGAGAAAACAGTTTTTTAACGCAAAATAGGTTCTATTGACTGCTATTAATCTCTGTTGATGTTCATGAGAGGTATCATTTGATTGGTGACTGTCTATCCCAGATATTAAAACTGCTCAACTCTCCTAAATTATAATTACCTATTGTTACCGAAGGCGACATGTTCTCCTTGCGTGCTTTCCCACCAACCATATATTTTGTTTTCTGTTGGGTTATATTCATTCCCGTATTCCTACTGGCCTGCTCAAGTGTGATTAACGTCTCCTCCATTATCTTCATAGTTCCTGTTGGCTATACGTATGCCATCGCCATAAGCGAATACGATATCTGTACAGATTTATAATAAATTGTTCCCCTGCTCAACAGGTTTGCGTCCCTCTTATCTTCTTCAAAGCAACATTAAAAAGGAGACACACTTTCGCATCTCCTTGCCTCATACCATCTTGTACATCTAGTGGATCAGACGCCATTCTTCTAGCTCTCATACTACTGTGCACCTCATTCATTGTCATTCCCACAAGCCTTAACAAGTTTATGAAAAAGTGATGCATACCTATCCCACATTTAGTTGTCTTTTCTGTTACTACCCTTTTAATGAAGATCTGATTTGTTGTTAATTAGCTGGGGAAGAATACACACTGAGCCAATCTCTCTGAAAACTAGAAAGGAGACGGCCAAACAGTACGTTGCAGAATATTTTTTATTCCAAAATTTGCAGCGCGATTCCTCGATAGTTGGCACACTCCATCAAATCTCCTGCTTTTAGGACACATAAGTCCTTTTCTCCCATGAGGAGGCATTTTCTCCTCATCCCATGCTGAAATGACCAGTTTTAGGATTTCCACTTTGCTTGAACTGTTCTGTTGAAATGTTGTCTGTTCCTGGTGACCTATTGTTCCTCAATTTCTTCAAAGCAGTTCTCATTTCTTTCAGAATAGGTTGGCCATGCTTGTATCCGAGTGACGTAATACTTGCACACCTATGGGATCTCTTGGTAATATTCTAGAGTTGAGGAGTTTGTCAACACGTCAGCACCATCTTTCATAGGTCTGTTTCCTTTCACTTACGATTTCCCTGTTTCACCATTTACTTAGCTGGTTTTTGGACAGCACTTAGGGTCTACCTTCCCATAAAATTTATTCACCCCTTCCTGATTCTTAGGAAGAACTGGATTCCTCGAAGTTTGTTTTCATCCATTCTCTCTTTTTTAGTTGATGGTTCCTCTTTTCTATCCTCCTGTTTTATTTACAAATTTCCACTACTTCTCTCGCACAATTTGATTTATCTGAGGCATACAGAAGGACGTTAAGGCTTTCCAGTCACCCATGATTATTAGACTTTCATCCAATGGTACATACTGCATTATCATTCAATATCTTCAGATACTTTCAACACCTCTTCTTTTTTTGCTTGTGACGTCAGCACTCATATCCGAACGGCGACGTTGGCGTTGGTTTGCTGCTGTTCCAATGAAGAACAACCCTATTACTGGACTGTTCACGGTAACTCATTCTCGGCCCTGACTTCCTATTCATCACGAATCCTACTCCTGACGTATCATTTTATGCCTGCTTGATACTACTCTATATTCGTCTGACCAGAAATCCTTATCTTATTTCCACTTCACTTCACAGAGCCCCATATATCACGATTGAGGTTTTAAGTTCCCTGTTCAGTTTTTATAGCTTCCCTTCCACGATCAGAATTCTGACATTCCACACTCCAAATAGTAGAATGCTACCCTTTCATGTGTTTATTCAGTCTTTTTCTCATGATCACCTCCCCCTCGGTAGTCCCCTCCTGGAAATCAAATAGTGGACCAATCCAGAAACTTTTGCAGAGGGATCATTTTGATACTTTTTCAATTACAGTCCACATGTCTTGTGGATATACATTAACTGCGTTTAATGCAGTGTTTTCAATTGCCTTCTGCATCCTCATGTCATGGATCACTGCTGATTCGTCTTTCTGTTGTGGGCAGTATCCCACCACAAGAGTAAGAAGTTGCCCTAAAAGTCGGTCCGCTGCTCCACCATCTTTGATAAAGCTGTTGGAAGTCTTCGGACGCCATTACTGACAGTTTTTATTAAAAATCTGAGTAGTAGTTTGAATCTATCCCGATACGTGAGAAGTTTTGATTACTAGTCAAAGATGCTACCCCTAAATCTTTGTTGTGCACGTTCAATGTCCTATGTTAGTTCTATTTGGTATAAATCCTACACACTTGAGCAAATTTCATTTTTGACTTTCTGACACTTTAGTGATAATACACAACGTTTCTGCGTTTTTTTAAAGTGCGCAGTTACATATTTATGAAAATCTAAAGGAAGTTGCCAATCTTTGTACCACTTTGAAATTTTACCAGGATCCCACTGGATCTTTGCGCAGCTTTTATCAGATAGTACTTTATTATAGATAACTGGATCATCTGCAACATGTTTGAGGTTGCTATTCTTTGTGAGGTGATACATATACAACACGACTGGGATGCCTCATTACCTAGTGTATTGAATTCACAAATCTTTCTGTCAATTTTGTTTTTACTTTCTACTTTAGTAATCGTCGTTGCTTCAACTGCGTAATCGGCGATTATCAACACTAACATCTGTAAAAATAGTAATACCTTGAGAAACGTTGTCCAAAGGAAACTTAAGTGGACGGATGCATAACAAAAAACTTGCCAGCAGTAAGTGGGTGCGCAAGGAGACCTAGCAGCACGCTATCCTGTGTCAGCAGAAAGCTCAGTGTTGTGTTAATGTCATTTGCTCAATAGACGTGAAACGAGTGGAAATTTGGCAACAGACGCTCCTGATCCCTGTCGGTATGATTGATTGCCATTTGTTACCAGGACTACCTCATTAACCAGCCATGGTTAGACAGACGGCGTCGGATCACCAATATACACTGCCAGGAAAAATATGCAACACCCTCAATGACCGTGTTCAATGGCACCAGGGTATAACATGTGAATACTTTGGGGGGGGGGGGGGGGGTGTAGTGTCAGTGATTCATGATTCATCTGTCACAGTCATTGACGAACACATGGCGCTCAGGACGCATGTCTGTGCATCCTGTAGTTTGACAGTGTTTGACTTAGAGGGCAGTAATGCGCTGAGTTTAGAGTTGAACAGTATTTCAACATTAATTCAAGGCTACAACCATGCTCCTCCAACGAATATGTACTCTTGTTGAACAGGTTCGGCCATTTGAATAGGATCGCATCGTAGACCCACTAGGAAGCTGGATGAATGTATCGATGGATTGCTGCACCGGTTGACCACAATGTATCGGTGCTGCCTTGTTGCTTTCCACACTAATCTGTGGAACATCCCTACACCTGTAGACATTGTTCTGGATGTCCACATACGATGTGTGACTGGAAAGGTTTAAGAATGGGCTTGTAATTGTACAATGGTGGTACTTACATGCTACTATGATGCATCTCCTTCAAAATTGTCCGCTTCTGACTGGACACGCCGACTCCAACGGTGTTTCCACTTTTGGAAACATTCCTGGAATTTTTTTCTGAAGTGTGTTAAGGACGCTCTCCATATTTGCCTGGATGTCTTCAATCGAGTCAAATCGCTTCTCTTTCAGTGAAAATTTCAGTTTAGGAAACAGGTAGAAGTTCTCAGGGGCCAAATCAGGGGAATATGGTGGTTGTGGAAACACAAGAATTTTGAATTTGGTCAAAAATTCAACGATGGAGAAGGCATGATGAGCCAGAGCATTGTCATTGTGTAGCGTCCAAAACCTGTCTTTCCACAATGCAGGCCTTTTCTTCCGCACCTTTTCGCGCAAACACTCAAGGACACATTTGTAGTATTCCTGGTTAATTGTCTGTCCTGCAGGGGTAAATTCATGATGCACAACACCGGTTGAATAGAAAAAAAAAAAATCACTGACATTGTCTTCGCCTTCGACCGACTTTGCTGACCTGGAGTCTTCCACTGCGAAGACTGCACTTTGGTTTCAGGATCATATCCTTATACCCACGGTTCATCACCTGTAATCACCCTATTTAACAAATATGGGTAATTTTTAGTCCGATTAATCAGTTTGTGGCACACTTCAAGTCGGTATTGTGTCTGGTCACTTGATAACACTTTTGGAATGCATTTTGTGGACACTCAACGCATGTTCAGATCTTCAGTTAAAATTGACTGAACTGCATAGAAACTTAAATTAAGTTCATCAGCCATCTCCCTAATTGTAAGTCTACGATCAGAGTGCGCTAAGGCGTGAAGTTTCACAACATTTTCATTCGATTTTGAGGTGAAAGGATGCCTGGACTGTGGTTCATCTTCAAGTGATTCGTGGCCAATTGAAATCTGTTGAACCAGATAAAAACATTTGACTGGCTCATAGAATTATCTCCAAAAACTGTTTTTAATAGTTTGTAAGTCTCAGAAGCTTATTTCCCAGTTTTAAAACAAAATTTCACACAAACTTGTTGCTCCATTTTTACATCCATTTTCACACAGACAGAATCCGGCAACAAGCCCTAACAGACCTGCACTCATCCAGCTGCCACAATGAACTGAATAAAGGAAACACAGTTTCCTGTCTGAAGGCGTTCAAGGACAAGGCAATGACTCACTCCCCACCCTCCGTGTACCTACCTGCCAAACCAGTAAGCAGTAGCAGATCCATTCTTAAAACTTTCCAATCACACCTTGTAGTACAGACACACATCAAGATCGTCACATTGTGTGAGCAATGGTGGGTGACTGAACATTATCCAGTGACGAAATCTGGGCACATGTTGCATTTGCTGTGTCACCAATGACCATTGGGAATCATCCGATTTATAGCACAATTAAGACCATGTGTGCCTCTACCCCATCTACCACTGACACTATGCCACTGTCAAGCATGGATTCTCTGGTGTCGTGAAAAAATAGACTGGAGAGTAGAATGGCATTCTGTTGTGTCCAGTAATGAAAGTAGGTTGTGTCTGTATCTGAGTGATGGATGTACACATGTATAGCGTAGACCTGGTGAGCTGCAGATACCAGCTTGCATCACGCAGGTCCCATCCCAGGCTTCTACATCTACATCTACATCCATACTCCGCAAGTGTGGCGGAGGGTACCTTGAGTGCCTATCGGTTCTCCCTTCTATTCCAGTCTCGTATTGTTCGTGGAATGAAGGATTGTCGGTATGCCTCTGTATGGGCTCTAATCTCTTTGATTTTAACCTCATGGTCTCTTCGCGAGATATACATAGGAGGGAGCAATATACTGCTTGATTCCTCGATGAACGTATGTTCTCGAAACTTCAACAAAAGTCCGTACCGAGCTGCTGAGCGTCTCTCCTGCAGAGTCTTCCACTGGACTTTATCTATCATCTCCGTAACGCTTTCGCGATTACTAAATGATCCTGTAAGGAAGCGCGCTGCTCTCCGTTGGATCTTCTCTATCTCTTCTGTCAACCCTATCTGGTATGGATCCCACACTGCTGAGCAGTATTCAAGCAGTGGGCGAACAAGCGTACTGTAACCTACTTCCTTTGTTTTCGGATTGCATTTCCTTAGGATTCTTCCAATGAATCTCAGGCTGGCATCTGCTTTACCGACGATCAACTTTATATGATCATTCCATTTTAAATCACTCCTAACGCGTACTCCCAGATAATTTATGGAATTAACTGCTAAATGATAAGGGATCTTTCTTTCTATGTATTCGCAGCACATTACACTTGTCTACATTGAGATTCAATTGCCATTCCCTGCACCATGCGTCAATTCGCTGCAGATCCTCCTGCATTTCAGTACAATTTTCCATTGTTACAACCTCTCGATATACCACAGCATCATCTGCAAAAAGCCTCAGTGAACTTCCGATGTCATCCACAAGGTCATTTATGTATATTGTGAATAGCGACGGTCCTACGACACTCCCCTGTGGCACACCTGAAGTCACTCTTACTTCGGAAGACTTCTCTCCGTTGAGAATGGCATGCTGCGTTCTGTTATTTAGGAACTCTTCAATCCAATCACACAATTGGTCTGATAGTCCATATGCTCTTACTTTGTTCATTAAACGACTGTGGGGAACTGTATCGAACGCCTTGCTGAAGTCAAGAAACACGGCATCTACCTGGGAACCGGTATCTATGGCCCTCTGAGTCTCGTGGACGAATAGCGCGAGCTGGGTTTCACATGATCGCCTTTTTCGAAACCCATGCTGATTCCTACAGAGTAGATTTCTTGTCTCCAGAAAAGTCATTATACTCGAACATAATATGTGTTCCAAAATTCTACAACTGATCGACGTTAGAGATATATGTCTATAGTTCTGCACATCTGTTCGACGTCCCTTCTTGAAAACGGGGATGACCTGTGCCCTTTTCCAATCCTTTGGAGCGCTACGCTCTTCTAGAGACCTACGGTACACCGCTGCAAGAAGGGGGGTAAGTTCCTTCGCGTATTCTGTGTAAAATCGAACTGGTATCCCATCAGGTCCAGCGGCCTTTCCTGTTTTGAGCGATTTTAATTGTTTCTCTATCCCCTGTCATCTATTTCGATATCTACCATTCTGTCATCTGTGCGACAATCTAGAGAAGGAACTACAGTGCAGTCTTCCTCTGTGAAACAGCTTTGGGAAAAGACATTTAATATTTCGGCCTTTAGTCTGTCATCCTCTGTTTCAGTACCATTTTGATCACAGAGTGTCTGGACATTTTGTTTTGATCCACCTACCGCTTTGACATAAGACCAAAATTTCTTAGGATTTTCTGCCAAGTTAGTACATAAAACTTTACTTTCGAATTCATAGAACGCCTCTCGCATAGCCCTCCTCACACTACATTTCGCTTCCCGTAATTTTTGTTTATCTGCAAGGCTTTGGCTATGTTTATGTTTGCTGTGAAGTTCCCTTTGCTTCCGCAGCAGTTTTCTAACTCGGCTGTTGTACCACGGTGGCTCTTTTCCATCTCTTACGATCTTGATTGCCACATACTCATCTAACGCATATTGTACGATGGTTCTGAAATTTGTCCACTAATCCTCAACAATATCTGTACTTGAGACAAAACTTTTGTGTTGAGCCGTCAGGTACTCTGTAATCTGCTTTTTGTCACTTTTGCTAAAAAGAAAAATCTTCCTACCTTTTTTAATATTTCTATTTATGCCCGAAATCATCGATGCAGTAACTAACCACTTTATGATCGTTGATTCCCTGTTCTGCGTTAACCGTTTCAAATAGTTCGGGTCTGTTTGTCACCAGAAAGTCTAATATGTTATCGCCACGAGTCAGTTCTCTGTTTAACTGCTCAAGGTAGTTTTCAGATAAAACACTTAAAAAATTTCACTGGATTCTTTGTCCCCGCCACCCGTTATGAACGTTTGAGTCTCCCAGTCTATATCCGGCAAATTAAAATCTCCACCCAGAACTATAACATTGTGGGGAAATCTACTCGAAATATTTTTCAAATTATCCTTCAGGTGCTCAGCCACAACAGCTGCTGAGCCAGGGGGCCTATAGAGACATCCAATTACTATGTCTGAGCCTGCTTTAACCGTATGTGAAGCAGTTGACAAACTTCGATTCGTTGGCAGGATTCCGAGAAACAAGCTGTTACATGTTCCATAAATCACATGAACTTTTTTTATTGAAATGATATGGAACAGATCAGTTTATTTGATATGCAACCTACATGTGCTTAGTGTTAACATTAATGTATGTCTCATCATATCATATCATATCATCATAATTATTTTTTAGTCCTACAGACTACCAGTTCTTAAAGAGAAATTCGCCTATGGAATAGAACAAGTTGTCCAGGAAAAATGGTTTTAGGTTATTTTTAAAACTTGCCTTGCGACCTTGCAGATATTTTATGTTATTGGATAACCGATTAAAAATATTTGTTGCTGAGTATTGAACTCCTTTCTGAGCCACTGACCATTTTAATAATGGGTGATAAAAGTTAGTTTCTCCTATATTGCTGTATTTATGGACATCACCATTCTTCTCAAATTGCAATGGACCATTTATGACGAATTATTTCTAAAGTGAAGAGGTACCCCAAAAAATTATCACATGTTAATTTGAAAAAAAGTGTAACAGGAGGTTCATTCATTGTTTGTAAGACTAGCAGTTATAGGGAGAGCAAAAGTAGCTGACCTTGATTCTTTGGGAAGCTCAGTAAAATGCTTCTCCCAGTTCAAGTTTTCATCAATATGTACACCCAAACATTTCGATTATTCCACCCTATTTACTGACTCCTCTTCATGTGCTACATCAATTGTTAGTATGAGTTCATTTGTTACACAAAATGAAATATAGGTCCTTATGTGTTTCCTGGGAGAGTCCAGTTTCAGAGAACTACTTTACAGTTCTTTAAAAAAAATTATCAACAATCTCATCTGTTGCTTTCTGTTTAATGGGATTTTTTATAATGCTAGTACCATTCGCAAAAAGTGCCAGTTCTGCATGCAAAACACTCATTGACCATGCTAGAATATTTCTCAGTGGTGTGGAGCATGTACCAAACAGGATTAACTGGGGAAACTGAATGTATAGAAAGAACAGCTGTATGAATGGTCACATGTTTTCTCGACTCACTGGAGAGCATCACAAAAATTCTGAGAAACCTGAACTTGCAAATGGTTAAAGAAGAGAGCCATCTGCCCTGTTTCATAATCAACACTCTGTTTCATAATCAAATCGATCTTTCGTGAATTAAATTCCACTCCTTACAGTAACTGTCGCTGATCTTGTGAGCATGTATTGGCAATGCGTTGTGAACGCAGTTGCAACAATACAAGTAATAAAAGAAGCCACCAGTACAGCTTGTCTGAAATAAAATCGACAACTAGACTATTCAGAGAATGATGGTAGTAAGTGGCGGGACAATCGGCCATTTTTTATAAATCTCTCAAGTTGCAAGGCCTGGAATTCTTGCAACAATACAACTACTCTCCAGCCACAGTACCGCTCTAAACAGATTATTACTTCAGTGTAACAATATTGATATTTATACTGTGATTACTGTTGGACTATTGAGGTTAGAGCAATAATCTAAAATGTCTACTTTGCAGAGTTGTATTCCGTTTAAAGCGAGCGAAATCTCTAAATTATATTTAAACCTGAATACCGGGACTTTCGAGCTCCCGGAAACAATTTTTCGGAACTCCATATGTTACGATGAAAAACTGGGACAACCTCAGTTTACTGGGAGGTTTTGTCCTCCTAATATAACGTCGCATAAGCAGCAATATGTACTCAAATCCTTTTACAATATTTCCGTGTAACATGTGTAAGCCAACGTTTAATGGAATTTCATTACACTAATCTAAGGACTAACAGATCTTATCCACTCTGATCATCTCACCAACATAATAAACATCACTCAAGACGCTAAAACTATTTCACACTTGATTTGTATTAGCTCCATTCACACAGCAGTCGCTGTGTAGACGAATAAATAGCTAAATGTTAGCCAGTGTTTAGTACCCCTAATCAATAAGTAAATCATTGAAGGTCTGATGTGGCTGTGGTCAAAAGTGTCGATTCGATCTCAAACCATTCCAAACCAACTCCTTTGCCCAGTCTCAATGTGGTTTTCCTGCGGTAACCGGAATTCGTCTACGCATTGGTGGACTGGATAAGTGTTTCTGCCTGTTAGCTTTACACAAACAGGAAGAATACGAGAAAACACTGTGACTTAAATTTAGTGCTGCATCTTCTACAACACTGCATTAGTGGAAACCAGTGAGAACTTTTAAAAAATTTTATTCGACCAGCTGTTACAGTACTTTATTAAGAGAATATCCTGCACAGTGTAGTACTGCAACCAGAAAACTTTAAAGCAACTTAGCTTAAAATGAGTACTAATAACTTTCAATGTACATACTAAAGAGCCTGTTTATGGTACAAAATATTCAATCTGTTGAATGTTGACATATATATTTAAATGAACACACTGCCATTTGACTATATTGTTTTTTATTTAATTATGACCTAGCTTTTGGTTGTTTATGCCATTTTCAAGTGATTCCGTTTATGTCATTAACATATAATGCATGATATCAAGCTCAAAACTGACCATGAATTAAAAAATATTTGCTCCCCCCGAAAGATGTCATGCAATAAATGTTAATGACATAAACTTGTCACTTGAAAATGGCACAAAAGGCCAAAATCTTGGTAGTAATTAAATAAACAATAATACTGTCAAATGGCAGTGTGTTCATTTAAAAATTATTGTATGACTTTTGCTCAGCAACATCAAAAACTATTAACGTATATCATTTCATCATGAAGCTAAACACTGATAAAATCGTTTCTACCTATTTCTTGTGATTCTTAACAAATAAAAAATCATTACAACTCTATGGTAACTGTAATTTGCAATGCCTTTCACCGTGAACGAATTAGCTGTTATTGGAATTATATACCGAACCTACTTTGTCCCCATATTGGCATACGGAAGTGAGACATGGGTAATGCACAAAAGCGACAAAAGTAGAATACAGGCTAGTGAAATGAAGTTCCAGAGGAGCAGGTTGGGTGTAACAAAACGAGACAGATTGCGAAATGTGTATGTGAGGGAAAGACTAAAGGAGGAACCAGTACAGGACAGGATAGAAAAATCAAGACTGCAGTGGTATGGACACATGAAGAGAATGGATGAGGGAAGAATTCCAAAGAGGATGTTTGATCTGCAACTGGAGGGGAAGAGGCCCAGAGGAAGACCAAGAGATAGATGGGTGAAGGGAGTGAAGGAATGTGTGACGAGAAGAGGAGAGAACTGGACGAAGGTGGAAGAGGGGGAATGGTGGAAAGACAGAACATGATGGAGAGGCTTGTGTTCCCGACAGACCCAGCCAGTGGCTGGAAACTGTCCAAGATGATGATGATGATGCATGCTAACTATGGATATTTCTTGTCTCACATTTCTAGATAAATACTTACCAGTAGCGTCTAACTACTTTAGCAAGTGAGTGGGACGTTATTATTTCAATGTTAACCTTATTCGTACAGCAGACAACTAATGTCAAGCGTCCCATTAAAATTGATGTCTGTTGTCTACAAGTAATGGCATTTGATTCATAGTTGCAGTTACCACTTAGTTTAGGCTTGTTTGAATAAGGAATCGTTCATTATTGTCGCAACTTTCTAAATACAAAGTTTGTATTTATTAACTTACTTCAACAATTACCTTAGGCTAAACGTTGAATAATGCAAATTCAGAGTTAAATGCAGAATGTAATAATAAATAAGAGGGCCTAATGTTCATTGTAACAACACAATCATGTTCAAAATTAGATCCATTGTTATAAAAACGAATCAGTACCAACCTAAGAAGTTTGATACATGCAAGTTGACAAAGGACATCAATTTTAAAATACTGTTGTAAAAAATGCCCGAGAACTTCTCCAAACAGTTGATACAAACATTACAATAAGTAGCAAGTCAAGTACAGCTTAGAAATAGCTGCTAATTTTCACTGAGACCAATAGATGGTTTAATTCTCATTCACTGTCATTAATCTTTGAAAAGACCCACTATATGCAGTTCAGATCCTGTAAGAGATTTCCTTCCAGCATGCGTATAACATATGGAGACATGCATATCGAAGAATACCACAGAATTGTTTAAGGACCTAAGCAAATCGGTATTTGCATGAGAATGACTCCAGATATATGAGACATAAATATAAAAAATACATGCATACTTTGCTTACTTTCATTCTATCATATCACTTGGGATCATATTCTGGGGTAACTCATCAAACCGGTCAAAAGTTTTTAGTGTGCAAAAGCATGTAATAAGAATCATTTATGGTGGAAATTCAAGAACATCATGTAGAAATCTGTTCAAGGACCTTTGTATTCTAACCACTGCTTCTCAGTGTATATATTCCTTATTGAAATTTGTTGCATAATGTGTCTCTATTTCCAACCAATAGCTTAATACATAGTATCAATACTAGGAATAAGAACAGTCTACATAAAGACCTAAAATCATTTACCTTGGTCCAAAAAGGGGTCCAATATTCAGGAACACATATTTTCAATAAATTGTCAGCAACCATTAAACACTTGGTTTCAGATGAAGTACAGTTTAAACAGTGTTTGAAAGACTTTTTGAAAGGCAGCTCCTTCTGCTCTGTAGATGAATATCTTAACACAGACTGTTAGGCCAGCTTAAATAAAAATGTCTGTTAGATTTTAGTTTTGACAGCACTTGGTCACAACAGTCAAGATTAGGTATTTTGTGTATGATAAATTTATTAATAGTGCATAACCATATCTCATTCTGACAGCATATTAATTCTGTAAATGTTAGCTGTTCCAGTTTACTGTATTGTATTCACCCATTTTGACAATCTCCTGACAAATGGTCAGGGTAGTAAGTATTATATTAAAATGTTTTACATTTTTTTAATTATATTTTCTGACATGTTCCACACCCATGAGGGGTATCTCTTTTTTGGGGTCTATGGAACGAAAACTAAATGTAATCTAACAGATAGTACAGGCAGCAGAAAATACAAACCTCCTCGAAAAGAAGCGCAAACGCTACTGATGGAATGGCAAATGTCATGAACTAGTCTTAAAAATACAGAGAAGCTGGGAGGTCTAGAATTCAAATAAAATAATAAGAATCGAGAAACTTTTATGGAAGCCAGGAAAGTAGCATTGGAACGTCTTAATATGGCTAGGTTTCAAGGAGTGAAAGATCAGTGGACATAAACAGAATCGGAGTTGAAACAGGACAATGTAACGACTTTCTATAGAGCGTTCAAGAGCAGTTTGACATTTGTGGTCCATGTCCCCTGCAGTGGACAGCTGTTAATGTCGGCGTTTTCAATCAGCCCTGAGGCTGCAAATGTACGCTGTCAGTTACACAACTCCAGTGGACACCGGCTCTGTGTCGTGCGTGCCTCAGGGATGATTGACAACGCCAAAGAAGCAACAATTAACAACTGTCCACTGCAGGGTCATGTGGACCACAGGGTTAAGGAAGTACACCTCACCAAGCTAACAGTTTACAGATCCATAAACGCTGAAAGTTGCATTCAGCAACAATGAAAACGGTAAAATAGTTGCAGAATATTTCAAACAATTGCACAACTGGGCGACCCACCACACAAAAATTTCAATTTTGACAGTAAAATTTGAAAGGAATGAGACTTGAAGCCACCAACGTTCGAAGAAATAATAAAAAAGACAACATAAAACTTAAAAAAAGTCTGTGGAAGACAATATAGTTGCAGAATTATAAATGAATTCCAGTGATAATATGGTAGCAAGCGAAAGAAAAATAATTAATTGAATCCATGAAACAAACGCCCTGTCAGTTGAACAGCCATTTGCATTAATACAGCCCCTACTTAAGAAGGGAGGTAACACAAATTCTGAAACTTAAAGAGGAATTCTTACCAGTGACCTACGAGATTATGTCGAATGCACTTTTAAGTGGAGCTGAAAGAATACTTGATCCACAATTACGGGAGTATTACTGAGGTTTCAAGAAGAGGAGATCATATGTGTAACATATCACAAACTTAAAACACATCTTATAAATGAGAAAAATTGGAAGCTTACACTCGCTTTTTTTGTAAATAAGAAGTGTAGCCCTCCAAGCCTACGCTTGCATGGTGAGCATTTGAAGTGATCTACTGTTACTTCTGTTTTAGTTAGTATCTAGAAATAATTCCGCCGAAAATGCTACAAAAGTAGCGATTTATTTTTGCCTGGATTGATAACCATTTATAATTTTCAGAGAAGCATCATGAGTGGTTAGTTTTTGTGCAAAACCTAAATGTTTCTTGTTGCAATATTAAAATTTGCTTTTTTTGCCAAACTGTGGAGTTCACACAATGTCACTTCACTAACATGATGTGCAGACGAAATTGCGAAAGAATTGTGAAACTGTGGTTTATTAAGTGAGGAACTGAGGGAAAGTAAGGTCAACAGCTTAGAAAAAGCACATCCACGGTACAAAAATAAACGTGTAATGTCTTCACTTATGCTTCTCCTAAATCCACAGAATGTCTTGCTTACATGCTATCGATAGCCCTTAAAAAGCACATTCTTTCATCAAGAAAGTTAGTGGAGTAACATGGCGGTAACGAAGTTTTGAATAATAACCATATGACAAAACGTCTCCTTTTTGCATGCTTTTATCTGAATAAATCTCATTTCAGTACCTGAAATCGTTTATGAAATATGAGGAATGTTGTGGATATTTCATTCTGGCTTTATTGCTGGGGCGCACGATTGCATATGAGTGTACTACAACAGGAAAACTCAGTACGTTTGCTAAATTTCATACCCAGCGACATGTTATGTAATCTGCACCAAACTGAAAAAAAGCAACCTTTATTTTTCATTGCTACCATTTTAGAATTTCGCGCAATATCTTGTTTAAAAGGAAGTATTGCAATAAATGTGATCATTTAACAATGACCTTTCCTCTTGGAAGTGCCATGAGGCCATCCAGAACCAGGTCGTCTTGCGACCGTATATTCTCGTGACCGCTCCTGCCAACGATCATGTATAGTGCTTATATTCTTGACAAGTCTTTCTGAAAATCTAAATCTACTGAGACAGCTGTCTTTGCATTCCTAAATGAAGCCTTAAATGCAATAGACAATAAAGAACATATCTCAGCCATATTTCTATACCTCTCTAAAGCATTCAATGTCATCAATCACAACATCTTGCTTCAGAAACTTGAATCTGTAGGTATTAGGGGCCCGGCCTATGAATGGATAAAATCATATCTCCAAAACATAGAGCAATTAGTTGAACTTACTATCCAAGAAGGGAACAAGATAAAGCCCTACTGCTCAGAAAAGCAGAGCATCAAGTATGGTGTACCACAAGGTTCCATTCTAGGACCAGTTCTGTTTCTACTCTTTGTAAATAACTTGGAATCGACTAGCCCATTCCATAATTACATAAAATTTGCGGATGACACAAATGTGATAGTAAAAGGAAGGACCAAAGAAGAATTACTACATGAGATTAAAAATTGTACCACCCACATTACAGATTGGTTTTCTGGAAACAACTTAGTAATAAACACAGAAAAAACAGCTACAATGCATATACACACAGTGCAAAATAAATGTCCACTACCACCAGACATAGAGTTGTTACTAGAACCCTCGAAAATGTAAGCTTCACAAAATTTCGTAGGATATGGATCCAAGAAGCTCTAAGATGGGTACAACACACAAAATACATTACAAATAAATTAAATACCATTTGCTATACTATCAAAATTCTTTCTGATTGCACATCGAAAGAGACACTAAAAGACATATACTTCGCTCAGGCAGAATCCTTATTGCGATACGGCATAATCTTTTGGGGAAACGCATCTGCAAGCAAAAGTTATTTTATATGCCAAAAGAGAATTGCAAGAGCCATAGAAAATGTTGCATCAAGTAGCTCATGCAAGTCCTTATTCAAGAAACTACATATCCTTCCACTACTATGTCTGGACATTTTATGAGTAATCATATTTGTAAGGAAAATCTTAGAAAATAGCAACAATCTTGTGTCAACTAACCAGAGTATCCACCTGTATAAGACAAGGAGAAAGAAGGACATACATGTTCAACATGCACACTCAACACTAAGACAGAATGGACCACTGCAAACAGGAAACAGACTATACAATAAGCTACCTACAGACATTAAGGCAACAAAAGACACTTCAAACTGCTGTCCATAAATATTTACTGCAAAATTGAAAATTGTTATTATAGTATAGATGAATGTCTTGAATCATATGCCAAATACTAAAAAAAAAATTAAAAAAATTAATTAATTACTTGGATTAAATATAGTGTATGGAAGCTGAACCTTCAGTTGTGAAAATATTAAGCCTAAATGAATGTAAATACTCTTGTATGATCTAAAAACATGTATTGTAAAACACAATGACTTGTCCAATATCATATTGTATACCTTGTACAACAAATGATCAAAAGGACCAATAAAAATGTAATGTAATATCACAGAAGGAACCTCCAGCTTCTTGTGGCCTTATTACATGAACTCGTTCACACTCAGTGAGGTGCTAATTATGGCGTCTTTCTCACCTTAAAGGCTCTCTTCACTAACACCAACTCACCACGTCCCGTCTCAAAGGTAACTAACGCTCGACACCTTTACACATGGAGGTAAAAATAAGAGGAGTTGTCATGACGTCACAAACTTGAAGCCGACGCAAGTGAGGATCCGCCATGTTAGCTACCCCAAACATTCGCTTCTGGTGGCTTGATTCCGTGTAGTCGTGAAGTGTTTTGATAAAAAATGGCGGCTTGCGTCGCTTATGGGTGTACTAATCATTCTGATTGTAATCTAAAGGTTAAATAAATCACATTTCATTCGTAAGTGGACTTATTTAAGCGCTAATTTCTTATATATATTTGAAGTTTTGATGCACTGTAAACTTTTACAGTATGGTTTTATTTCTGTGATTTTACTTTAGATTTCCTATTAATCCAACGCGAAGAGCTCTCTGGAGGTGAACAATACACTTGGTTTTCATTGTTTGGTTATTCCCAAGCAACTGAAAAGTCCTGGCAAGAAATATCCTGGAAATGGGGGCTAATGTTTTAAAATGAAATAATTTAATATAAAAGTAATGTAACTACATGTAGTTAATTAAATCTTCAGTAAAATGTGTGGAACACCTGTAACAGTGGTTAAATTATAAGTAATTAAAGGGTTACATATTTGTTAAAGCAAAGTTCCCTATCTAAGTCCAGGCTATTTAGATCATTACAGTAATCTCTGTGTTGTCATGTTACCCTGTAAATTGCTCTTATT
This sequence comes from Schistocerca americana, assembly GCF_021461395.2. Taxonomy (NCBI): domain Eukaryota; kingdom Metazoa; phylum Arthropoda; class Insecta; order Orthoptera; family Acrididae; genus Schistocerca; species Schistocerca americana. Next base: position 380,215,692 of record NC_060119.1, read on the forward strand.
TGCCACACTGAATGTCACTAGGTTGGCACAACTTAAAAGCAAAGCATAAGTGTAAACTACAATGGGCCTGACAATCTTAAATTCAGTTCTTTTCCTTCGTAATTTAACGAATCTTTCACTTTGTTGATATGACAGCTAGCTTGTTTGTATAATCCCTGCATACATCTATGGGACACCAAAGGAAATAAGGTAAGTTTCTTGCAAACCTGAACATTTAAAATTTGCATTTCACTTGAAAATGCAACGAATACAAATCGGTGCTTCTAAACTATCAATCATTGCTTTTGGAGTTCTGGCTTTATCAATTACAGACACAAACACAATGAAAGTGAATATAAACGGATTACGAAAGCATGCTTTTCGTAGCACATACTTCTCTTCTTGGTTATTCGAAGAGTGTAAACAAAAAGGAATTAGTACTGAGGCCAGAAGCGTCATATTTTCGTGTCGTATTACTATATCGAATATGCATTATGCTGTACTGTTCACTAAAACAGTGTAACATTTACTATATAAAACAAATATCGCGTGCACAGGACAGAAATAAAGAACAAGAAGCAATTGTAAACACTCGTCTGCTAATGTTTTGGGGGGACCCAAGATGGCGGCAGGCCCCTTCCACTGGCTTCAAAACAACCTACAGCATATGTCTGTAGCACCAAGGAACATAAAAAAGGTATGCCGGATTGGCTTAATGCGCTCTCATTGGTCAGCGACTTGTTACGTCACCCGGAACCGGAAATCAGACGGCAGCAGTCTCCATTTGTAGAATATGAGAGATTGCAAAATAACTGTCTTCACGTCTGTTCTCTTCTCATATAACTTAAAGTTTCGCACTCACAGGGTTGAACACACTTCATGTTAATATTATATACAAGGTTTCCGAAAGAAATGCTTTAAATATTAGTAGCAATGATGTTATATCGCCACGCAAAACTAGTGGCCGATGTTCGCATTCGCATTCATGCTCGGGTTTTAGGCATCTGACTACGGTAAATGTTTTGCAGTTGGGTACTGCCTATTTTACACATGTTTTTGTAAATAAAAAGATAGTAATCTTAGAACTTACCTTACAAAGCTGATGCAGAAGCTACGTCGAAGATGCTGAAGGGGACGCTAACTAGAGCCGATTCTTCCTTGCCGAATTCCATTTCATTGCATCAATTTTGGCTCTTTTGTTTAAATGTCTAATCCATATAAAAGTTCTTGTTCTGACATATAACTGAACTATTTTGCTATTAAGTTCGGGAAATTTCGCACTTATATGATCTGCTAAGGTTGCCATCACTCTGTTACAATGAGGAATATTTCATCCATGAAAAGCAGCAAATATAATTTCTAACTCACGCATTTTAGCAAACCAGTCAGTAGAGGGAGAAATGAGGCCCCCTTCTGAAATAACAATAAACCAGTCTTGCTTCAGACTTAATTCTGTATCAACAACACACTGCTCTGCTGTATTTCCCAAAGAACTGTCGACGTTTTTGAACTTGAATGCTATATATCCTGCTAGATATTTTAAAGCATCATCATTCACGTCTTCACTGGTACACACTGAATCACTGAGATCGAAATCTAAGAGCAAGTTTTCGTCATCTGTAGCGACGTCAAATGATTTATCAGTTACTCTTATACATAAATCACTCGAGAGAAAACGTGCAAAATCTTCCTCAGTTTTCAGAAGCAGAATTCTCATTACTGTCCTCTGAAGTCGAAGCACCAGAAGACAAAGGTATTTCACTTGCACTTCCAGTCAGTATCAATAAACGAATTCTGTTTTTCACCTCGAAAGGAGTGGGATTGTTGTAGAAGACACAAAGGCCACGGATTCTGGAAAAGAAATTTTCCAGACAATCTTGATTAAGTCTGGCTGTCAATATATAAGTAGCTCCGGAATTTTTCATATCATTGTAAAGTCAAAAAAGTGAATTTATTGATATAATGAATCCCTTCTGAAACGGGAGAAGACTGTTTCTTTTTCCTACTCGCATATTAGAACACATTTCAAGAAATCTTTTTAGAGAGTTTTCCTGACTTCTGATAGTAAATCCGTAACCACTTCTAAGGGGAGCTTTCTCATCTTGAGGTTATCTCGAATTCGGCACATCGAAAACATCGTTCACGAGCTCAATGAAGCTTCCTTCGCGATCTTTATGCAGAACATATCTCACAGCTTGGGCAGTGCGACGTGAAAATATCTGTGCAGCCCTTCGGACATTCTGACGATCACGTCCACTAACGTTAAGATGAACCTCCGATATGTGGTGATTGATCGAAAGATCGTCTTTCTGATGTCGAAGAAATTCTTCTATAACCATTTTTGTAATCACAGTACCATCAGGCAAAGTGATTCCGTCATCTACAAAATGATTTCTCAATAACTTAAGCAAATGTGGAACATCAAAAATAACCCAGACTTATCTGCTATGATCAACAGGATTTGAGAAGAATGTCTTGGATGTAGACACACCAAGTTGCTTCCACACATTCATATTTTTTGGTCCCATGTCACACGTAACAGCTACGATACGGATTCCTGCTGTTGCAACTTCTTTCATGACATTCTGCAACAAATCACTAGACATTGCAACATCAAAGTCATAATACACTGGCTGCTTCCATTTTGAAAACAAGCTGCGAACCATGACGACTTGGACATTGTTGTGTGGTCCGAGTACTACATCGTCGGACGAATCGTAAGTCACACGACCGTCAATGCTCATCTCGTCGACGCTTAGGACACCAATCGCCTCTAATGATGTGAACATTTCTGACCTACCTTTAATTAACTCCAAAACTGGTTTCAAAATACCTGGTTGGCACTTGAACTGTTTCGTCCATGTCTGGAGTGTTGACCTGCAGGGAAAAGGATAATTCTTTCTCCTCAGGTAGGCATATGCTTTAGGAGACAAAGCTCTCAATGTGAGAGCATTTGCAATGTCCTCTGAGCACCACTTTACTTGCTTCCTCTTCTGTAACAGACAACGAATTTGTCCTGGTGTGAAACACTGAGAAAGTGTACTTCTCACGTCCGAGCATACACATTTGTGCTTCTTAGTGTAAGACACATTACGTTTTATACATGTAGCTTGCTTTATAACTTCTTTCATGGACTTAATTCTTTGTTCCAGTCGAACATTTTTAATCTTCAAACTAACCAATTCTTTCTTCAGTGCTTGAATTTCCTGGTCTTTAAGAGAAATTAGCGGATCAGTAAAAACGTCTGTGTTGCTGGATTTGTCCAGCTTACTTTTCTTGGGAGATAAATTTTCAATGTTGAGAGAGCTCTTTTTTGTACTGTTCTAGTGTCACAGCGACGTTCTCTTTCTGTTAGAACACTACCGGCAACATTCGCTGTGCTGGGACCTGGAACTTCGAATACATTTCCGTGCCAGTTTGGTATTTTTAGAGACGAACAGCATTATCCTGTAGCAGTTTCCGTGTAGGTGGACCTAACAATTCATTCTGCAAGTCTGGTTTGTAATCGCTTTCACAAAAATGTTCAGAACAAACTCTTGATTTATTAACATTAATTTTGTCCTCTCGTTTACAACGAGCAATCCACTTACGCTGTAGTTCAACATTTTTTGGAAAACGATGATAAATTACGCCTTCAGTCTTAACGTCCACTATTACTACATTCAGCAACTGCACAATACGACGTATTTGTAGACATAATTCCAAGAACGAAGCTACAAGACTCACGGAACAATTCATTTCCAACTGAACACTCGGCAGGACAAGAATTACACACAAACTAACGTGTAACACGAACTCATATGCACGCCTTCGATAGAAACACTGAGCGACACCGTTGTAAGCAAACCGCAGTAGCTGCCAGGTGACGTCACAGCTCGAGATTCATCGTGGCGGATAAAGGAGTGGGGGGTCATATTTGCACTCCCGTGTCTAGCACCATCTCCCCTTATTCTACGTCCACGCCTTTACAGCAATGTTTAGTACAAACCTTGTTTGAACCCTCATAGTGACGCTACTAGCGTCACTTTTATGTGACTGTCGTCAATTTTCAATAGACATCAACTTCCACATGTAGAAACACGCCAAGTAACTGTCGTTTATATCGTACAACCACAGTCTAACATGGTACAACTCCTTCGTGATGCAGCGATTTTTTTTTCTTGTCAGCGTAAATTATCTAGTAGAGAGCGTTGGAAGCCCCTTCAAGACTGTTCACACATGATGCTGTTGTTCATAACAAAGTAGCAACGCCAGAAGACTATCAATTTGGAGAAAGACCTGCAGAGGATTGATGAATAGTGCAGGCTCTGACAGTTGACCCTGAACGTAAATAAAGATAATATATTGTGCATACATAGGAAAAGAAATTCACTAGTGTACAACTGCACTACTGATGACTAATTGCTGGAAACAGTATACACCGTAAATTACCTAGGAGTAACTATCCAGAGTGACGTTAAGTGGAATGACTACCCAAAACAAACAATAAGGAAAGTAGATGCCAGACTAGATTCAGAAGAATTTTGAGGAAATGTAACTCATCCACGAAGGAAGTGGCTTACAAAGCGCCTGCTTGACCAGTTCTTGAGTATTATTCATCAATCTAGCACCCATACCAGTTAGGACTGGTAGAACAGATAGAAAAGATCCAACGAAGATCGGTTCATCGTGGGATCGTTCAGTTGGTGCAAGAGAATTACCGAGATGCTCAACAAACTCTGGTGGCAGGCACTACAAGAGAGGCGTTTTGCATCACTGAGAGATTTACTACTGACATTTCGAGAGAGCTCTTTTTGTAATGAGTTAGACAACATATTGCTGTCTCTCACATACATCTCGCGAAATGACTACAACGAGAAAATTCGAGAAATTAGAACTAATACAGGGGCTTACCGACAATCATTCAACCCACGCAACATTTGTGAGTGGAACAGGACGGGGGGATCATGAAGGGGTACCAGAAGTATCCTCCGCCACGCACCATTAGATGGTTGGCGGAATGTGATGTAGATTTAGATGTAGACGCCACTTTTGGAATTTCTCAGTGCTCGACACCCCGTTTGGGCTTTATAAGTTTAATCGTTTGCTTTTTGTAATCTCGTCTGCACCTGGAATTTATTAACGATGCCTCAAGTGGTAGATTCAGGATATCCCTTACTATGTAAACTACCTCAGAGTCATCTCGGTCAAGGGCTTCACACGAGAGGAGCATTTTGAGAAACTGCAGGTGGTTTTCCAACACCTGCTAGAGAACGGCCTTCGTTGCAAATTCGAAAAATGTAGCTTTTTCCCCCCAGAGCTGCATTTTTTGGATCCTGTGTTCAGAAAAGATGGTCTCATCCCTACAGATGAGCACAAAAGCCATCACAAACCTGCCGCCATCCAAGAACGTGAAGGTGCTTTATTCCTTTCTTGGCAAGATTTTGCGTAATGATGAGTTCAATCACCACACTGTGCACATCTGCCAGGCCCTTAACCGGCTTCACCAAAAAGGCATCAAATTTGCCTCGTCTGCAGATTATCAATGGTCTTTTGAGTCCCAGAAGCAGTGTTTGTTCTCCAGTCCCTTTTTGCCTTCTTTCACGTTGGGTAAACCTTCAACCCTGGTGTGTGACGTGGCTTAGTTTGGCATATGTGCCGTCATGTTGCATTGGAACAGGGATGGCACTGAGCAGCCCATTGATGACAATGAAAGACACTTCCCATGCTACAGTGTAATTTTTCACAGGTGGAAAAGGAGACACTGGCTATCATTTTCGAAATTAAGAATTTTCACATTTTCTTGCATGGAGCGAAGATCCTACCGATCACTAACTACAAGCTGCTGGTTTTCTTATTCAGCTCTCATTCCAAACTGGTGGATAGGACTGCCCACCAGTTACAGAGGTGGTCACTTTTCCTTGCTAATTATTTTTATGAGATTCCGTGTTGGTTCACCGCCCAGCATGCAAATGCGGATGCACTACCATGACTGCCAGTGGAACAGGATCTGGAGTTTGGTTGTAGGGAGTGGATGATATGTTGCTGCAAACCTTACTGGATTTTCCTTTGACAGCGTGGGAGGTCATGGCTGCTTTTCCAGATATTTCCAGCTGTCCAGGAGGAGTAGCCTGAGTACGTTCTTTCAGGAGTAAATTCAGCATAGTGTACATTTTTTCTCCTACATGATAGACTCACTGTGATCCAGGGGGGCCTCATACTTCCTACGGAGGAACAAACCTGTCAAGTTGTTATATCTCTGGCTTTGCATCCTCGTGTATTCCAACTATTGCAGGCATCCCACTGGAGTATGAGTCATATTAAGGCTTTGGCATGTTGTCATGTCTACTGGCTAGTGATCAGTCATGACACTGAACACTTTGTGTGGGCTTGCATGGCCCATGCGCAAATCCAGGCTGCTTCTTTGTGTCAGTTTTCCCCTTGGACAGTCCCAAAGCACCCTTGGGACAGGGTGCATATCGACCTTGTTGGCTCATTTTTGGGTAGCATGTGGTTGTTGATAGCGAATCTAATGTAAAAGTTTGCTCACGTTGCCAAGCTGTCCTCCACTGACTACAGCTGTTTGCACTTGCTGGCAGTTTTTGCTGTCGAGGGCTCCCCACAGACACTCGTATCTGATAATGGTCAGCAATTTGTTTTGCAGAAGTTTGAAGACTTTTGGATTTGCAATGGTATCAACCATCTGACTTCTGCTCTGTTTCACCTAGTTTCTAACATTCCAGCCCCAAATGAAGAAGTCAGTCTGCCTTATCCCACAACAATGCTCTATCGAGTTTACTGGTTTGATACCGTGTGGCATTGGTTAATGGGTGTAGTCCAGCTAATGTTTGCATGGGCACCAAATGCAGGGACTTTTGAATTTGTTACATCACAAGTCGCATGCCTCAGTCAATTGTGACCTGCCGTGCTTTTCCCATGGTGATGCCATTTGGACCAAGTGTATCAGCCAGCAATAGGATTGGATGCTGCGTGTAGTATTGGGCCATAAAGATCAGCATTTGTTTATGTTTGGTGTTATTAGGGAGCAAAAGAACTGTCATTCTAATCATTTTTGGCTGTGAGCTGTCGGACCTTAAACGTGACCGTCTCCAAGTCAGCTGTATAATGTTGTCGGTTGCTGCATTGTTCCAGTGGAAGACTCCCAATTATGACAGTATGTTCCCCTGCTGCTGCCCCCTCCACATCCACTGCCATCCTAGCTTTGACCACAGAATAGGTGCCAACAGATCTAGCTACTGTCCCTGCCATTGTGGATCCACGGAATTTGAATCAGTGCCCGCTTTTCCCTGCTTGCCATTAGTAGAGTCATTGCCCCTGACCATGTCAGTGGACCAACCATTATCCCAACCTCTGCAGTCTGCTACCCGCCCAGTGGAACAAATTGCATTGGTGCTGCCTCCATCAGTCGCCTATCCACTGCCAGAGAATCTCATGCCCTCTTCAGTTTTGCAATAGGGGCACAGCACAAACCAAGCAATTTTTGCCACTACATGAACATGTCAGGTGGGAGAGATTTAGTATCTCTGCAACCTGACATTGGGATGGAGGCTGAGGAGATGGCATTGGTATTGTAGCAAAATAGTACAGAATGGTGCTAAGGAGTATGTATGCAAAGCATAGCATGGGCAGAACCACTGACCCAGGTGTTTACCTGCTGGCTGCAGTAGGTCTGGCTGGTCACTTCTAACACTGATTTCAATGGCTGCAGACTAGTCTTATCCTTGAAAAATGCTGTGTTCCATGTGCTCCAATGTCAGTCACTCACAGTGGCCCATATTGGGTTTTCCTTCTTGTCCCTTCTCTACACAGAATTCAGACTCTCTGCTGCCCTGTAGATTAGCTCACACACTAAGATTCATTCCCTCCTCTAAAGTTATGTTACGTTGCTTTTAACTGAGCCACCTTTAGCTATCATAGTTACATTCTTGCTGGCAGAGACAACTGTCATGCCAGTCTGATAGAAAAACGACATTTTGAGTAACATACACATCCAACTGAAAGAAGCAAAATTTGATAATTTTAGACAATTGTTTGTCACATTTAAGTTTAAATCTCATCCTTTATTGCAGGGGCCATTGCACTCCATTCCTTCAAATAGCAATAGCAAAATGGAGGCTCTGGATCCCTGATTTTTCAAGTCTTTTGAGGACTTTTATTCACAAGAATGTGACCCCTTGGATCACAATTGTGTTAATTCTTTGGTGAGGTATTTACTGTGTGTAAATATTACAGTTTTAACTGAGACCCTGACTATTGGATGTAAATGTACTGTCATCTTTCACAGCTTCCAATCTTGGTGCAGGATGACTGTAGCACAAGCATACGTGCCTGTTATATTATTTGTACTACATAGGTGGGTGATTGTTTAAATACAAGAACAAGAGTTCTACTTGAAATGGCACATTGTGCGGCCTTTACCCTTACTTTTGTTTTGAATGTTCTTCATGTGAGATGTTAGCATTTGAACATAAGAAACTTGCCATGATACAATCATGACGAGCTCCCTCTTTATTGCTTGATGGGATCATTTTCTTGTAACAGAGTAAAGCTTTATGCACAAAGATTTAGTAATGAAAGGACAGGCAAATGCCCAAAACCAAGTGTAGTGGTGCAGTAAGTTCCCATCCGGCCATCATGATTTAGGTTTTCCCTAGTTTCCCTAAATGTTATAAAACAAACATAGCAGACAGTCCTTCACAATTACAAACTTGAGCACCATAGAATAGCATGGAGAGTTGCATCAAATTTCAAGCTGGACCACAACAAAAACAATAATGCTTTTATACGAGGGTCAGTCAAAAAGTAATGCCTCCTATTTTTTTTTCTACGTTTAATTGTCAGGAAATTTAAATGCAATTACATAGGTTGAAAACCACAACATTGAGGATCATTTTGTCATTTTTCAATGTAATCTCCGCCCATCTCTACAGTTTTGGTCCATCTTTGAACAAGGGCATGTATCCCAGCACGGTAAAAATCACAGCTCTGCTTCCTAAGCCATTGACGCACGGATGTTTTGACGGCCTCCTCATCTTCAAAATGAATCCCACGATGAGCTTCTTTTAGTGGCCCGAACAGATGGAAGTCTGATGGTGCCAGGTCAGGGCTGTATGGGGGATGAGGCAAAACTTCCCATCCAATTTTGACAATCTTGTCAGAGATGTGACGACTGGTGTGTGGTCTTGCATTGTCATGCAAAAGAAGAACATCTGCCATTGATTTTGTTGGGCGAACTCGCTGAAGATGTGCTTTAAGTTTGTTGAGGGTTGTGACGTATTGAACAGAATTTATTGTGCATCCCTGCTCCAAAAAATCAACCAGAATCACACCCTCTGTATCCCAGAAAACTGTTGCCATAACTTTCCCTGCTGATCGCACAGTTTTGAATTTTTTCTTCCTCGGCGAGCTTGTGTGACGCCACTCCATTGACTGCCTCTTTGATTCGGGTTCAAAAAAATGCACCCATGTTTCGTCCCCGGTCACAATTTTTTTCAGAAACTCATCTCCCTCCAAACGGAAGCGCTGCAAGTGTTGGGAGGCTATTGTTTTCCTTGCCTCTTTATTCTGATCGGTTAACATTCTTGGAACCCACCGTGCACAAACTTTTGAGTACCCCAATTGTTTAATAATCGTGATCACACTGCCTTTACTAAGAGAAATAATGCGACACACTTCATCTGCAGTCACCCGACGGTCACCACGAATGATGTCATCAACTTGCTGAATGTTGTGTGGAGTCACTGCACTCACCGGCCTGCCGCTCCGCTTTTCGTCAGTCAACGGTGTTTGCCCTTCAGCTTCCTTACAACGACGAACCCATCGTCTAACAGTGCTGACATCCACTGTCACAACACCATACACCTTCTTCAGTCTTTCATGAATGCGTATGGGCGTTTCACCTTCTGCATTCAAGAATTCAATCACACAACGCTGTCTCAAACGAACATCGATGTCGGCCATCTTACAAACTTCTGCTGTGCTGCCACCTGTTGACACAGAAAGTTACTACTGCAGTGGATTGCAGAAGAAGGTTTGAGGAATGGCGCCAAATTCAAATTTTTCACTTAACTTAATTTCTTTAAGTAGAAAAAAAATGGGAGGCATTACTTTTTGACCGACCCTCGTACAATGACTAGTGTAAGTTGAAAATGAAGACTTAAATAGAGATATATGTTCATGTAATGCAATTACAGTGTATGGGGATGTTTATTAAAGAGATGTATTCTATACTTCACTTGGTGAATATCAGTCTGCTATATTACATTCTCCACAACAGTCTCTCATGTCTCTTTCTTCCAACCAGTAGAGATTTCACAGTGTGGAACAGGATAACTGTAAATTCACAAGCTCAGTCAATCTACATTCTTTTGGAATGTACTATTCAATTAACACACCACTATTTAACATCTGAGAGGCAAACACTTCTTTTTTTTCAAAGAGGTGGTACAACCTGCTTCTGCCAAGGATATGACAACTGGCCTGAGTGTGAAGGGATAAAGAATCAAACACAATCTTTTTTATGTGCAGTCACAAGCAGTGACTCTTTGATCTGTTTTTCTTTTTCTCCTTGCATGATCACTGATGTGTTGGCAAATGTGCCAACACCTTGTAGATAGACGGGGCCGAAATGCACGCTATCTAACGCAGACGGGCGTGAATTCTGGAACAGGATAAGTAGTGAATTCTAATAAGAAAAGTATGCAGCTCCTTGAATACTTAACTTTTATTTGTCCTTGTTGTGAATACAGCATTCTTGATGAGACATTTCATACGATAACTCTCAAACTATGTAAGGCTAATGCCGCCTTGCTAGGTCGTACCCATGGACTTAGCTGAAGGCTATTTTAACTGTCCCTCGGCAAAATGAGAGAAAGGCTTCATCAGTGTAGTCGCTAGCAAAGTCGTCGTACAACTGGGGCGAGTGCTATATCGTATCTCGAGACCTGCCTTGTGGTGGCGCTCGGTCTGCGATCACCAGTGGCGACACGCGGGTCCGATATGTACTAAATGGACTGCGGCCGATTTAAGCTACCATCTAGCAAGTGTGGTGTCTGGCGGTGACACCACAATCACCATAGTATCTTTATTCCGTGTCTATTGTTATTTGCCAAGCTCAAAAATGTAGCAAGTGGCAGCAAGATTCTGTCAGCGTTGTTGACACAATTCTGGCAACCTGTCATCAATTAAGTACACCACTTGATGACTCAGTAGTACCTTAAACATTACAGACTAGAATTAATTAAAAACTTTCTGGTTCAGCAACTGTTTATTTATTTAGTATTCTCTTTACTTGAGGTTATACTTTTGTGTCTGAGCCCTCAAATTAATCTAGTCAAAACTGTGTGTCTCCAAATGTGTTTCTGTTATTGTTATGGGTTAATCTAGTGTGTCTATTGACATGTGACATCCTTTAACTGTGCAATGAGATGATAGTGATTGAAAGACTATAACATTTGCCATATATGATGTTTAGGGGGTCTGAAGGAAGATGAATTGATCCTGCGGGGCCCACCTCTGCCACCAAGGCCTTTGGGCCAAACGCTGTGGGACTACCTGCTCAATAGCATGCTGCAACATGGTGATGCCACTGCACAGGTTTGTCATTTTTAATTTTTTTATTATGGGCTACAACTTTGCACTATATTCAGCAAAACCATTAGCTTTGTGTCTCAAGCAGAACATGGCCAGTTATTTTTCACACTTATCTTAATAATTCTTCATGATAACGTCTTACAGAAATTACAAAAATAATATGTAAATCATTAATGCACTATTTATAATATGTCACCACATAATATCTTGGTGGGATTTTTGACTACAATTTTATCTTTTGTTACAAATTATTGATCCAAAGTCAGTGTGCATCCATACTTTATTTTTTTAACAAGCAGGTCTTTTAATTGTTGTATGAGCTGTAGTCTGGTATTACTCTTTACTGTGTATGCAAAGCAGCCATTCCACTATATATTCTTTGATGATCTGTCCTTAAGTTCAACAGTGAAACTCCTTCACAATATGGTCAAGTCACTGTGATAAGTTAGTCAGTTATTATTATCTTCAGTAGATCTTGTTCTTGATAAGCTAATGGACATAATATTAATCTCCCCTTAAAAGAATAGGCATGATGCTTTGGAGTGCTGGGATGGTGTGGCACTGTTACTGTTATAACCTTTAATCACCAATAATTGTGTGGATATTCAAACACACTCACTTATGAACAATAGCTGGTTACATGATAACAACTCAGTATCTCTCATTCGACTGCCGTGCCGTGACATGCGGCCGGCGTCGTTCATAGCTATGTGGCGCTCCCGCGCTCAGCCGAGTTGCGGAGCGCCTCTGTCGCCGTTTGCGCGTACTGTCGTGGTGGCACTGTTAAATGTCTTGGCACTGTCACAACACTTTTCCCCCCTTGAGAAAAAAAAAAAAAAACCTCACTTCCTTGGAGACATGGACAGTGTGGAGACATCCATGGCCTCTTGTGAGGCCCTGAGGAGATCCCGCGCAGAGACATGAGAGTATGGTCGAAAATGTCCAGGACGGAAGCTCCTGCGTGGAACATGCCTCCTGGACGAGATGATGGGTGAAAACTCCGGAGCAGCATCCATAGGTGTCGTGGACCTGGGGGGTGTGCTCCAGCAAGATGGGTCCCGGAGAAGGCAGCGTCGCGACTGGGGCCGGTTCTGGCGTACTCGGAAGCGGTAGCGACGTCGGCTGCATCAACACATACGGTAGAGCGGCAGCAGCGACAGGACTGGCTTCTCGGGCTGGTGGAGGCGAAGGAAGGGGCGGTGGCACCAGCGTGGCCACCACTCGTGGGCGCATCTGCTAGTAATGGCGAACAACCATGCCGTTATCCGTATGTATTTCACAAAGCCAGCAGCCGCGAAGAGCCTTGACCACCCCTGGAATCCATTTAGGGTGAGATCCAAACCCTCGTGCCCACACGTCGGCGACCACCGAGTATTTTCCCACACTAGGGGACACAGCACAAGGCCTGACAGGGTGAAGCAGGTGCAGTAGAGTGCGCGGTTGGCGGCCATGCAAGAGTTCAGCAGGGCTCCGATCACCCAGAGGTGTGAAGCGATAAGAACTCAGAAATTGCAGCAGAGCGTCATCTGTGGAAAAATCACTAAGGAATTTTTTCATCTGGCTTTTGAAAGTGCGGACAAGGCGCTCGACCTCCCCATTCGATTGCGGATGGGAGGGCGGTGCTGTAACATGATGAATCCCTCATCCAGTACAAAAATCACAGAAGGCCTGCGAAGAGAACTGAGGGCCATTGTCCGTGACGATCGTGGATGGAAGACCTTCTAACACAAATATTTTGGACAAAGCCAGCGTCGTCGCCGCAGTGGTGGGCGACAGACATCTAACAACAAACGTCAAGAAGGTGTTAATCAACAGTAGCCAATAAGTACCGAGGAAGGGGCTGGCAAAGTCAGCGTGCACCCGTTCTCATGGCTGCGCCGGATCAGGCCACGGAGAGGGCATTGTACAAGGTGCAGCCAGTTGTTGAGCACACTGACCACACACAGCAACCATGTGGGCGATGTCCGAATCAATACCGGGCCAATAAACGTGCCTGCAGGCCAAGGACTTAGTCCGAGAAATCCCCCAATGGCCTTCATGCAACAGTTTGAAAACATCTTGGCGAAGAGAGGCTGGCACCACGACCCGTGGAGATGCGCCATCCATGGCCAGAAGAACAACACCATCACGAACAGACAGACGAAGGCACAAGGCATGGTAGCTGCGAAGGGGATCTGATGCCCGGCCCTTGGTCCTGTGCGGCCAACCCCATTGAACAAACTGGAAAGCATCATAACTGAACAGGTTTTCAGTGCCCGCATGATCCACCACACAAAACGTGAGGGGCCTAACAACAGACTTGTAGGCAGTGGAAGCATCAAACTGGCCAATGATAGGAATGTTCTGTTTATTATAAGTTCTCAGATTTCACGCAAGTGGAGACAAGGGAGGGGAGCCAAACTCCAAATACGTGCGAGAATTAATGAGAGTTACTACAGAGCCAGTGTCCACTTGCATGCGAATGTCTTTATCCAGAACACGAACAGTAACAAACAACTTATTTGTTTGAGAAAGCACACAGTTAACATCCATGTCCGATGCCTCATACTCGTCGACAGGAACTTTAGGGGACTGACACACAGAAGCAATGTGGCCTTTTTTCCTACATGAATTACACGTGGCCCAACGTTTTGAACACGCGGCCCTGTCATGCTGTACGAAACAACGTGGACAAGAAGGAAGTGCGGAACGAACCTGCTTCTGTGGTTGCTGTTTTCGCTGCGAGCGTTGCGGCCCAACGCAACGTTGTTTACGCTAGTGAATCACCGCCACATCTTCGTTCTCCTGTGAAACAGGCAAATTGTCCATGTCGAAAGTTGACTGTACAGCGCCTACATCACACCACGCGTCTATTTGCGCGCCAGCAGCGTGAGACACTTCAAGCGATTGAGCGATGCTTAGAACTTCCGACAGCAACGGGTTTGGCAGTTGTAGGGCACGTTGCCAAACTTCTTTATCAGGAGCAAGCCGTAGAATAGCATCCCTAGCCACTGAATCAGCATAAGACTCATGATGAGTGTCCGTGACAAACTGACATTTCCTACCTAGACCGTGTAGTTCCGCCGCCCAAGCCCAGTAAGATTGATGGGGCTGCTTACGACACCGGTAGAACGCCACGCGGGCGGCAACGACGTGGGTGTTTTTGCGGTAATAGTTAGACAATAAGTCACACATTTCTTGGAAGGACAGGGAGGCAGGTTCCCGCAGAGGGGCTAACTGAGATAGCAGCTGATAGATCCGTGGGGAAATCCAAGATAGAAATAACGACTTACACATAGGAGCGTCGACAATGCCGAAAGCCAAGAAGTGTTGCCGCAAACGCTTCTCATAATCCTCCCAGTCTTCAGCGGCCTCGTCATAAGGAGGGAATGGAGGCGAAGAAGAGGAAGACAGACGACGAGTAAGCGTCGTCGACAACGCCTGAATAGCAGCCGTCAGCTGTGTTTGTTGTGCCTGAATAGCAGCCATCAGCTGTGTTTGTTGTTTAATGAGCGCTTGCATAAGCTGTTCCATGTCTGCCCCGTCATGAACACACAAATCCACAACGCAGTGAAAATATCCGAACTCATCGCCAAAAAGTGTTATAACCTTTAATCACCAATAATTGCGTGGATATTCAAACACACTCACTTATGAACAATAGCTGGTTACATGATAAGAACTCAGTATCTCTCATTCGACTGCCGTGCCGTGACATGCGGCCGGCGCCGTTCGTAGCTAGGTGGCGCTCCCGCGCTCAGCCGAGTTGCGGAGCGCCTCTATCACCATTTGCGCGTACTGTCGTGGTGGCACTGTTAAATGTCGTGGCACTGTCACAACAGTTACCAGGTGATCATGTGACTCTCTACCATTGATGACAGTCATGGTAGTGAAGCAATGTGTCCGTGCTAGTTGGTTGTATAGAATCAACATAGTGCGATGGATCACTGTGGAGACATGACAAAAAGGAGCTATCGTGTTTGGACATGTCCATGACTACACCTCATAAGCAATTGTCTCATTTACTGATGTATCAATGTGGACTGTCCAACATTTCTACAGGGAATATTGAACCACACACAGCCATGCAAAATGGTGTAAGAACAGTGGTCATAAAACATTTTTAACAAACAGGAAATGGGGACAAGTGTCATGACATCTGATTTCAAATCCAACAGGATTTGCTGCTGTTAGTTAATGTAGGTCCATCTCAATCTTTTACTGAGTGGACATACTGAAGGGCATTGCTTACAATGAATATTTTGAGTTGTGTATTTCACAAAAAGCCATTTCTCACAGCAGCATGTAGAGCTGCACATCTACAGTGTGCAATGCCCCTCTTTCTCTGGGGGACAAATATTAATTATTATCAGTAGTAGTATATTAAGCTACAAATTATCATTTTAAATGTGTGTGGTCTCCCTGGTGTGCCTAGTCGACCACAGGTCCCCGTCGTGCTGTTCACTCTAACAACAGAGTACATACAGGGTTGAAGACATGGAGAAAGAAAGGTATCATCACAATTTGAGTTTAGAGTAATATAACTTTCTTACTTTTATTGGTCATTGTTGCAAGCTCGTGGTCCAGTGATGAATCTCACCATCCACTGTTTGTTAAATCAATTTGAGGTCCAGGGTGTGTATTCTGCTGCATAAGAACTGACACATATTTAAACTTCCAACTTTTATTTTATAAATGCTGATCATGATGATATTCAATAATTTTCACTGTAACAGCTTTTCCAATCCATCATTTTATTCCCTCTACCCTTGACCTTCTCAAAGCAAGCATATTACAAGATGCCTCAACACCAACTGCCCATTGTCTCTGCATCCACCAACAACCGGCTCCTGTTCGTAGAGCTTACACACTGTGCAGTACTGCCAACCTTGGTTGTATATTGGTATTTTACACAATGCACGTATACATATATGAAAAAGATAGTATGAAAAATGAAAAGTGTTTATGATATACACTCCTGGAAATGGAAAAAAGAACACATTGACACCGGTGTGTCAGACCCACCATACTTGCTCCGGACACTGCGAGAGGGCTGTACAAGCAATGATCACACGCACGGCACAGCGGACACACCAGGAACTGCGGTGTTGGCCGTCGAATGGCGCTAGCTGCGCAGCATTTGTGTACCGCCGCCGTCAGTGTCAGCCAGTTTGCCGTGGCATACAGAGCTCCATCGCAGTCTTTAACACTGGTAGCATGCCGCGACAGCATGGACGTGAACCGTATGTGCAGTTGACGGACTTTGAGCGAGGGCGTATAGTGGGCATGCGGGAGGCCGGGTGGACGTACCGCCGAATTGCTCAACACGTGGGGAGTGAGGTCTCCACAGTACTTCGATGTTGTCGCCAGTGGTCGGCGGAAGGTGCACGTGCCCGTCGACCTGGGACCGGACCGCAGCGACGCACGGATGCACGCCAAGACCGTAGGATCCTACGCAGTGCCGTAGGGGACCGCACCGCCACTTCCCAGCAAATTAGGGACACTGTTGCTCCTGGGGTATCGGCGAGGACCATTCGCAACCGTCTCCATGAAGCTGGGCTACGGTCCCGCAAACCGTTAGGCCGTCTTCTGCTCACGCCCCAACATCGTGCAGCCCGCCTCCAGTGGTGTCGCGACAGGCGTGAATGGAGGGACGAATGGAGACGTGTCATCTTCAGCGATGAGAGTCGCTTCTGCCTTGGTGCCAATGATGGTCGTATGCGTGTTTGGCGCCGTGCAGGTGAGCGCCACAATCAGGACTGCATACGACCGAGGCACACAGGGCCAACTCCCGGCATCATGGTGTGGGGAGCGATCTCCTACACTGGCCGTACACCACTGGTGATCGTCGAGGGGACACTGAATAGTGCACAGTACATCCAAACCGTCATCGAACCCATCGTTCTACCATTCCTAGACCGGCAAGGGAGCTTGCTGTTCCAACAGGACAATGCACGTCCGCATGTATCCCGTGCCACCCAACGTGCTCTAGAAGGTGTAAGTCAACTACCCTGGCGAGCAAGATCTCCGGATCTGTCCCCCATTGAGCATGTTTGGGACTGGATGAAGCGTCGTCTCACGCGGTCTGCATGTCCAGCACGAACGCTGGTCCAACTGAGGCGCCAGGTGGAAATGGCATGGCAAGCCGTTCCACAGGACTACATCCAGCATCTCTACGATCGTCTCCATGGGAGAATAGCAGCCTGCATTGCTGCGAAAGGTGGATATACACTGTACTAGTGCCGACATTGTGCATGCTCTGTTGGCTGTGTCTATGTGCCTGTGGTTCTGTCAGTGTGATCATGTGATGTATCTGACCCCAGGAATGTGTCAATAAAGTTTCCCCTTCCTGGGACAATGAATGCACGGTGTTCTTATTTCAATTTCCAGGAGTGTAGTTCTGTGGCAATATACCTCATGATTGTCCTCATATTAACAGTTTTGTAACAAAATAATAATATTTCAGTTTATGTTTACTTAGTTAAAGTTCACTTGCTCCTTCAAGTTGATTGATGGCACCGCACACCTCGCGAGCCTGTGGTATCAGTAGTTTCAGTAGTCCGTTACATTACAAGTGGGATAAACAACACGAAAACTGGAATGTAGCTCATTATAGACATGCAATGTGTTTCCTTTCAAATTATAAAAGTATCAAATAAACTGACAGGCCAGTAAGTTGTTTAACCTGTTCTGTATGGATGATGTAGTTCAGGTCAGAGGCGGTTCTGTGATATTTTGGGGGTGTTTCTTGTACCCATTCATTTTGGTTGCTATAAACATGAACCAGGATGTTTATTTCACTATTTTTGGTGACCAAGGGTTACCCTTTTTCCTACATCTTCATGGTGAGTATGCTGATACTCCCAGCTTCCAGGATGAGAGTTAAATATTCCTCAGTGATGAACACTCAGGTATCCTATCACACCATGGTTAACCTGCTAAATCAGCTGATCTTAATGCCATAAATTTTGATAAAATACACTGTTTTCAGTTCTGTACAACAAATAGAGTCATATTGATGAAAACTTGAAATGGAAGAATTGTATTACTGAATTTCTCCGACTATTAAGTTCAGCAAACTTTTGCTCTTCAGATAATTGCTAAACTTGAAAACAAATTTGCCTCCTGACATATTCTGTATATTACCATTTGATAATGTCCTATGGCCTTCCCCCATGAACCATGGACCTAACCACTGGTGTGCCTCAACAATACAGATAGTCATACTGAAGGTGCAACCGCAACAGAGGGTATCTGTTGAGAGGCCAGAGGAATGTTTAGTTCCTCAAGAAGCCCAGGAGCCTTTTCAGTAATTGTGGGGGCAACTGTCCAAATGGTTGACTGATCTGATCTTGTAAAATCAACCAAAATGGCCTTGCTATGCTTGTACTGTAAATGGCTGAAAGTAAGACGAAACTACAGCCATATTTTTCCTGAGGGCATACAGTTCTACTATATGGTTAAATGATGATGACATTCTCTTGGGTAATATATTCTGGAGGCAAAATAGTTCCCCATTTGGATCACTGGGTGTGAATTACTCAAGAGGAGCTGTTGTCAGGAGAAACAAAACTGGCATTCTGTGGACTGGAGCATGTACTGTTAGATCCTGTGATCATGCAAGTAGATAAGAAAATTTCAAAATTGAAATGGATAGGTTGAAGTTAGATGTAGTGGGAATTAATGATGTTCAGTGGCAGGAGGAACAGGACTTCTGGTCAGATGAATACAGCATTATATACATAAAATCAAATAGGGATAATGCAGGAGTAGGTTTAATAATGAATACAAAAATAGGAATGCTGGTAAGCAACTTTGAACAGCATACTGAACGTATTATCATAACCAAGATAGACACAAAGGCAACACTCATCACAATAGTATAGGTTTATATGCCATCAAGCTACACAGTTGACGAAAGGATTGAAGAAATGTATGATGAGATAAGAGAAATTATTCAGAAAGTTAAGGGAGACAAAAATCTAATTCTGATGGCATACTGGAATTTGAAAATAGGACAAGAAAGAGAAGGAAAAATAGTAAGTGAATATGGACTGGGGAAAGGAATGAAACAGGAAGCCGTCTGGCAGAAATCTGAAAGGAGCATAATTTAATCATTGCTAACACTTGGTTTAGGAGTCACGAAAGAAGGCTGCGTACATGGAAGAGACCTCGAGACACTGGAAGGTTTCAAACTGATTATATAATGGTAAGACAGAGATTTTGAAACCAGATTTTAAATTGTGACACATTTCCAGCAGCAGATATGGAATATGACCACAATTCATTGGTTATGAATTGTTGATTAAAACTGAAGAAAATACAAAAAAAAAAAAGGCAGGAAATTAAGGAGATGGGATGTGGATAGCCTGAAAGAATGAGAGATTGTCAAGAGTTTCAGAGGGAACATTAGACTAGAACTGGAGGAAGGAATACAGAAGGAGACAAATGGATAACTTTGAGAGATGAAACAGTGAAAACAGCAGAGGATCAAATAGTTAAAAAGGAAAGGCCTAGTAGAAATCCTTGGATAACACAGGAGGTATTGAATTTAACTGATGGAAGGAGAAAATATAAAAATACAGCAAATGAAGCAGATGAAAGGGAATACAAACATCTAAAAACTGGGACTGACATAAAGTGCAAAATGGCTAAGCAAGAATTGCTGGAAGACAAATGTAAGGATTTAGAAGCATATTTCACTGAGGGGAACATAGATACCATCAACAGGAAGCCTTTGGAGAAAAGAGAAGCAGCTTTATGAATTTGAAGAGATCAGATGGAAAACCAGTCCTAATGGGACTTAACTTCTGAGGTCATCAGTCCCCTAGAGCTTAGAACTACTTAAACCTAACTAACCTAAGGACACCACACACATCCATGCCCGAGGCAGGATTCGAACCTGCGACCGTAGCGGTCACGCGGTTCCAAACTGAAGCACTTAGAACCGCACGGCCACACCGGCCGACAAACCAGTCCTAAGCAAAGAAGAGAAAGCAGAAAGGTGGAAGGAGTATATACAGTGTTTATATAAGGGACATGTACTTGAGAGCAATATTATGGAAATAGCAGAGGAAGTGGATGAAGATGATATGGGAAATACAATACTGCATGAAGAATTTGATAAAGTACTGAAGACCTAAGTGTAAACAAGGCCCTGGGAGAAGGAAACATTCCATTAAAACTACTGATTGCCTTGGGAGAGCCAGCCATGACAAAACTCTTCCATCTGGTGAGCAAGATGTATGAGACAGCTGAAATACTCTAACTTCGAGAAGAATATAATAATTCCAATTCCAATCGCGACTTGGAATTCCAATTCCAAGTCACAGCTGCAAAATACTAACATGAATTCTTTACAGAAGAATGGAAAAGCTGGTAGAAGCTGACCTTGGGGAAGATCAGTTTGGATTCTGCAGTTTGGATTCTGCAGGAACACATAAGGCAGTACTGACCCTATGACTTATTTTAGAAGATATGTTACGGAAAGGTTAAGCTACACTCACAGCATTTTTGGATTGACAGTGTTGACTGGAATACTCTCTTTGAAATTCTGAAGGAAGCACAGGTAAAATACAGGGAGTGAAAGACTTTTTACAACTTGTACAAATATCAGGCAGCAGTTATAAGAAATGAGGGGCATAGAGAATGGTTGAGAAGAGATTGAGATAGGATTGTAGCCTATTACTGATGTTATTCAATCTGTATGTTGAGTGATCAATAATGGAAACCAAAGAAAAATGTGGAGGATGAATTAAAGTTCAGGGAGAAGAAACCAAAAAGCTTTGAGGTTTGCCAATGACACTGTAATTCTGTCAGAGACAGCAGATGGCTTGGAATAGCTATTGAACAGAATGGCAGAGGTCTTAAAAGAGTATATAAGATGAACACCAACAAAAGCAGTGGAATGTAGTCAAATTAAATCAGTTGATGCTGAGGGAATTAGATTAGGAAATGAGGCAGTTAAAGTAGTAGATGACTTTTTTTTATGGAGTAGATGAGTTTTCTTATTTGGGCAGCAAAATAATGGATGATGACCAAGGTAGAGAGGATTAAAATGTAGACTGACAATGGTAAGAAAAGTGTTTCTGAAGAAGAGATATTTACTAGCACTGAATGTAGATTTAAGTGTTAGGAAGTCTTTTCTGAAAGTAATTGTGTGTAGTGTAACCATGTATGGAGTGTATCATGCACGATAAACAATTTAGACAACAAGACAACTGAAGTTTTTGAATTGTGCTGCTACCAAAGATGCTAAAAATTAAGTGGGTAAATCACTTAACTAATGAGGAGGTACTGAACAGAACTGGGGAGAAAAGAAATTTATAGCACAACCTGACCAGGAGACAGGTTCAGTTGAAAGGACACATTGTGAGATGATATGGTATCACCAATTTTGTATTGGAGGGAAGTAAGGGAAGTTAAAGTTGTAAAGGGGTACCAAGAAATGAACACAGTAAGCAGATTCAGTAAGCTTCCCCCGGATAGAGTAGCATGGGGAGCTGCAGCAAACCAGTCTTTGGAATGAAGACCTCAACAATATTGTATAATAGAATAATTTTCTGGGGTTCACTCACCACTTAGAAAGAAATTAATGATTGCACAAAAGCAAGCAGTAGGAATAATATATGGTGTTTACACACTGACATCATGTAGCTATCTTTTCAAGGACCTAGGCATTTTAACTACACTGTCACAATACATCTAGCTGCCAATGAAATTCATCATAAATAATCCATCACAATTTTTGAAGAGCAGTGATGTCCACAACTACAACACTAAAGGGAAAAATGACCTTTTTTTACATATTATTGAAACTGTCTGTGGCTCATAAAGGAGTTCAATATGCATCAATAAAAATTTTTATATTTTTCCCAATATCATACACTGAAGAGCCAAAGAAACTGGTACACCTGCCTAATATCGTTGCCTGCAAGCACACAGAAGTGCCACAACATGACATGGCATGGACTTGACTAATGTCTGAAGTAGTGCTGGAGGAATTGACATCATGAATCCTGCAGGGCTTCCACAAATCCGTAAGAGCACCAGGGGGTGGAGATCTCTTCTGAACAGCACATTGTGAGGCATCCCAGATATGCTCAATAATGTTCATGTCTAGGGAGTTTGGTGACCAATGGAAGTGCTTAAACTCAGAAGAATGTTCCTGGAGCCACTCTGTAGCAATTCTGGATGTGTGAGGTGTCTCATTATCCTGTTGGAATTGCCCAAGTCCATCGGAATGCACAATGGATCTGAATGGATGCAGGTGATTAGACAGGATACTTATGTACATGTCACCTGTCAGAGTCATATGTAGAAATATCATAGGTCCCATATCACTCCAACTGCACATGCCCCACACCAAGCCTCCACCCACTTGAACAGTCCCCTGCTGACAAACAGGGTCCGTGGATTCATGTGGTTGTCTCCATACCCGTACACATCCATCCACTCAATGCAATTTGAAACAAGACTCATCTGAGCAGGCAACTGTTCTCAATCATCAAAAGTTGAGTGTTGGTGTTGACAGGCCCAGGCGAGGCATAAAGCTTTGTATCATGCAGTCATCAAGGGTACACAAGTGGGCCTTTGGCTCCAAAAGCCCATATCAATGATGTTTCATTGAATGGTTCACACGTTGACTCTTGTTGATGGCCCACCACTGAAGTCTAAAGCAGTCTGCAGAAGTGTTGCACTTCTGTCACACTGAATTATTCTCTTAAGCCATTGTTGGTCTCGTTCTTGCAGGATCTGTTTCTGGCCGCTGTGACATCAGAGCTGTGATGTTTTATCAGATTCCTGATACCCATGGTACATTTGTGAAATGGTTGTATGGGAAAATCTCCACTTCATTGCTGTCTTGGAGATGCTGTGTCCCATCGCTCATGTGCCAACTGTAACACCACATTCAAACTCACTTAAATCTTGGTAACATGCTATTGTTGCAGCAGTAACCAATCTAACAACTGTGCCAGACACTTGTTGTCTTATATAGGTCTTGCTGACTGCAGCACCATATTCTGCCTGTTTACACATCTCTGTTTTTTTGAATAAGTATGGCTATACCAGTTTCTTTGGTGCTGCAGTGCAAAATATCTGACAAGTAACAAAGCAAGTTTTAAATCTGACTTAAAATAATTTCTCGTGGACAAATACATCTATTTCATTGTTTTTAAGTGAATTTGCATGCATAGGACTAAAAGAAACTGTGTTCATTAATATTAACATTAGTCATTTATACTTATCCTTTAAACAGACTTGTTCCACACCAGTTTGTTAAAAGTATCACTCAAATGATCTATGGAACTTGTTACTAACTAGCTAACTTGTGGTAGAGGGTACAGCCCTGCATCATCTGGTCATCAGTAAGTTTAAAATATGTTGTCTGTAAAGAAAAGCACAGGGGACATTTCTGCACTCCACGTGTGTCCTGACCCCATTATGTGATGATCCTGCAACAAATGGACGCTTAGTCCTGGCAAGGGGGTGGGGAGGGGGGTGGGGGGGTGGGTGGGGGGGGAAGGCTAAATGTTTACCCCAGACAGACTAAGTATTCCATGTCTCTGAAGCAGAATCATTAGAACTGTCAGACAGAATAAGATTTACACCGTCTAACAGCTTATGATCTTTCTTCTTCTGATTTTGACACTTCCCTTTAGGCTTAGTTGGCAGAGGAGACTTTGCAGCAACATTGGTAGCAATGGTAATGCTGGCATGTTTACTGGTACCTGCTTGTTGATTTGCTGTAAGCTCTACAACGTAAGCAACAATGACATTTTCTGATGCTGTTGAGGGCATCATAGGTTGCATACTAACACCACTATTGCAACTGTGGGTATTAATGATAACACTGTTAACCCCGTTTGTGTAGAGACAACCCATTTTGCTGGAAAGTGGTTTGAGTGAGTTCAGTGGTTCCATATTGGTCCCATGAGCAGCTAGCGAAAGAAACAGAGCCCTACTTGCCTGGATAAGTCTTAAACGACCAAGGTGTGGCAGGTTCATCAGAGGTTGCACCTAATGACTGTTCTGCCTCAATAGCAGTGCATCTCATCAGCACGCAGCACACCTGGGTAGTTAAGCCAACCTACCTGTTACCTGTAACACACAACTTTTCACTGCCTTACTGCACCATGGTCACTGAAGCATGCCCAGAGATTATGGTCACAGAGGACTGGCAGTGCTCACCAATCCCTGTACCCAGCAAACAAATGCTGAGCTCGCTGAAGTGCTCATCATTCAGCACAACACAGAGGGCATGTGTGGCTTTTTGAGTGCAACAGATGCAAGAAGCATTACCCCCTGTGCAGTAAAATATCCACTGTATGGTATTAAATTTCTTCCATTATTTTAATGAAATACAAGCAGTCATGAATTACTGTTTAGTTCACCAGTTCAATGAAGTATTAAATAAAGTTCTGTTTCCATCTGAATTCAAATTCACAGAAGTCAAACCACTGATAAAAAGGATTGCAACATCAAATGTGAAAATTACACAGCAATGTGTTTACTTCCAATCAATGTTAGAAAAAAAAATATTGCAATAATATTATAAAACTTTCTTGTCAAAGAAAAAGTATTACTAGAGTTGTTGACAGACACACAGAAAATAATGAAAACACACACACACACACACACACACACACACACACACACACACACACACACACACACACAAAACTGTACATCTAAATAGGGCTGGCTGAACACATAATGCCAGTACTACAGTTTAGCAGTTCATCAGGTAGACTAGGGTGAGGAATTGTCTAGTGTGGTATTGATAGAGGAACAAAGAGACAAGAAGCAGGAGGGGGTTTTGGGCAAGGGTGGCTGATGGCTCAGAAGGAAGCAGCAGGTGTGTGTGAGAGGGGAAAGTGGGAGGGAGAGGCAACAGCTGCACAGGTTAGAAATTTCATTTTCATTTCATTTCATTTATTATCATTCTTTTCATCATTCACATGATATAGGACTTGTCATAATACTGTCCAGGATATGCACAATACACCTTAATCGTAGCTGTTTTCATGTATGCATAAAGCACAGATTTACATAGCATGTTACTGGGCAGATCTTTACAAATATTATAAACAGCAGTATCCCTGGCACTGGGCCTTCTGGAACCCCTAGAGTAATATTCAGGAACAATGACTCTTCATAGTTGTAATCTACATTTTGCTGTTCGTTTAGTTGAAGGTACATTATACTTGTTTTCAAAAGGTTTAAACTTAAGCAACTACTTTTAAAGTATTTCCTAAACCATGTAGGATATTAGGACAATGCAGCGTCTGATCATTCCTGCTGATATCCCAGTTAAAAACTATTGCATCATTTGTGTTGTGTTGGCAGAAGTGCCAACACCGTGTTACTAGAGGAGGCCGAAATGCACGCGTTTTAGCTCACGCAGGCTGGCGTGAGGAGGGAAGAACTATACTGACATGAGGTCTGGAACGTGACAAGGAATTTAGAATTCTGAAAGCAGACGGAATTAGTTTGATACTTAACTTTAATCCATTAATGACGAACATCGCTCTTGACGGTACATGATTCACAATACTATCTGTTTAGAATTCATTCTAATTACTGAATATGGCACCTTGCTAGGTCGTATCAAATGACGTAGCTGAAGGCTATGCTAAACTGTCATCTCGGCAAATGAGAGCATATGTAGACAGTGAACCATCGCTAGCAAAGTCGGCTGTACAACTGAGGCGAGTGCTAGGGAGTCTCTCTATACCTGCCATGTGGTGGTGCTCAGTCTGCAACCACTGATAGTGGCGACACGCGTGTCCGACGTATACTAACGGACTGCAGCCGATTTAAAGGCTACCGCCTAGCAAATGTGGTGTCTGGCGGTGACACCACAATCTGCATACTTAAATACCTTTCAGTTATACATTTTGGTAATTTCATATAATATAAACAATAAAGGATTACCAGAGTTGACCCTTGTACACCACTCTTCACCATAATGGGAGCTCTTAACAATGTTAGTTTCTTTATGTCCAAATGCATAATGTGCTATCTGTCATGTAAAGATGACTGTAACAGAGTTTTACCTGCTTCTGTTGATATCACAATCATCCAGTTTATTGAGTAGGAACTTAGGAAACTGCATCAAATGCATATGACAAATGTAATATAAAACATGCCATTCTTTCTTTTTATCTGATTTTTTAAATATTGTGTGTGCTGAATCACATTCAGCAGGTAGCAATGATGAGTGAGCTTGCCTAAACCACATTGCATTTCGTGATACTATTAAATATAGTAACGATAGTTCTGGCAAAATGTAAATAATTTTTTTTGTAAAAGATACAACTCACTGAATGGTACAGGCATTGAACTGTTCACAGGCACACAAAAAATGATAACTTTGTTAGCTTTTGGACAAATCCTTTAATGAGCTACAGTACATGTACATATGCACATGTGCCCCCCCCCCCCTCCCCCCGTACCCTAGCCACACACATATCACTGTGCAGCTACATTGTTCCAGCTGAACTCACAATGCTGGGATTGTAATTTGGGAAGTAGACTAGAGCGAGGGATTGTGTCGAGTAGGGTGGGTAAAGGGAGAGAAAAGAGGTGAAAGCAGAGACAGTTGGGGAAGGGTGGCTGACAGCTTATACTGAGACAGCAGATATGTTATATATGAGTGGGGGAGAGCAAGGTTTAAACTTAAGCAAATTCTTTTGAAGTATTTCCTTAAGCCATTTACAATATTAGAAAAAGGCAGTGCCAGATCATTCCTACTGAAATCACAGTTAAAAATTATTGCATCATCTGTATATTTAAATACCTTCCAGTCCATGCGGTAGGAATGTGACACATGGACACCTGAGCTGGTGAGGGGATATTGATTCAGATTCTTTATTGGTCATTCAACATTATTACATGCAAAGGCGGTTTAGGACACAGGAATGGGGGACTGTTGAACGGAGGATATGGATGCAGTGGGTTAGCAGAGATTGTGACCAGAAATACGAGAAAGATATGTTACAAGGATACCAGCCATGTATGTGGTTCAGTAAAGCTGGTGCTGGGAGGAAGAATCCAGATGGTAGGGAGATGAAGAACAATTGTACATGAGCATGTTCTGCTCAGTAGTGGATTCCGCCAGTAAGTGGTCAGCTCTGCTCTTGGCAAGGGTTTGGTGGCAGCCTTTCATTCTGTATTGTGTCTGCTTGGTGATGATGCCCACATAAAGTGCTGTGCAGAAATTGCAGCAGAGTTGTTTGCTTACATAGAACCCTGCCTCAGATGGAATAGGAAAACCCTATGATATGACTAGAATATGATGTGTTATGTGGTTGAATCAGGTATGTCTTGCATATGGGTCTTGGGAGTGATTTAATGGCATAGGAATGGACCAGTATGTTGTGTATGTTGGGTAGGTGTCAGAGTAACACTTTATATGGGGTGAGAAGGATAATGGTACAATATCCCTTATTTCTGGCCATAAATGTAGATAGTTGAAGCCCTTACTTATTACTATTTGGGATGATATTGAGTGACGAGGGATTCTCCCTTGCAGCTTGTTCTTGGGGGTAATGGGAGGATTAGGGATGTGTAAGGAAACTGTGAGAAATTTGTTTGCTGTCTAGGTTTGGGGATAGTATCTGTTTGTGAAGGCCTCTATTGTGACCTTGAGCATACTAGATGAGGGAATTCTCATCACTGCAGATTCTTCATCCTTTGGTAGCCAGGCTATACAGAGGTGGAAACCAATCCACAGGAAGATGGCATTGGTCTCAGGAAGTCCAGGTGAAGT
Organism: Schistocerca americana; assembly: GCF_021461395.2. NCBI lineage: Eukaryota > Metazoa > Arthropoda > Insecta > Orthoptera > Acrididae > Schistocerca > Schistocerca americana. The sequence goes on from NC_060119.1 coordinate 380,244,016, forward strand.
GGATGGGAGAGAAGGTGTTAAGGGTGTAGAGGAATTAGGACAGGGCTGTTTTGGTCTTGCATCCAAGTCATGAAGATATCATCAACCAACCTGAATTGGACAAAGGTTTTGTTTTGGGAGGCTAAGAAAGTTTGGTCTAAATGACCCATAAACAGATTGGTGTAGGAGGGTGCCATGTGGTGCCTGTGGCTGTGCCTTGCATTTTTTAATATATTTTTCCCTTAAAGAAGACATAGTTACTTGTGAGTTTGTGGTTGGAGTTTGGAATCAGAAGGATGGTGGGAGTGTTCGACAGCAGTAAGACCATAGATGTAGAAGATGTTGGCATACAGGGAGGTGACATTAACACTTATATATAGGGATCCAGGCAGTAATAGGGTGGGAATGGTTGATTGTCTGTGAAGGAAGTTTCTTGTATCTTTAATACAAGAGGTTACAGTATGAGTGATTTATTGGAGGTGTTGGTCAACAAGAGCAGAGATTCTTTCCATTGGAGCACAATAGCCAGATACAGTGGGGTGTTCAAGATTGACAGATTTATGAATTTTGTGAAGCGTGTAGAAGGTGTATGTGCAGGTTTTGTTAGGGTGAGAGATGGGGAGGGGAGATGGATGTATGGGAAAGAGTTTGGGATCAACCTAAGAATTTGACTAGGGACACGCAGTTTTGTTGGATTTCTGGGAAGGGATCACTATGGCTGATCTTGTAGGTGGAGGAACCAAAAAGCTGAAACCATATGTTAGCTAGTCACTGCAATTCATCATAACTGTGGTGAAGCTTTTGTCTGCAGGGTGCATGGTAAAATCAGAGTCTGTTTTTAGGTTACAGAGGGCTGGTCTTTCTTCTGTTGAGAGCTTTGTGTTGACCTGGGGAAGGAGAGTGAAGCGAAGTTGGAAGAAAGGAATTCCTGGAAGGCAACCAGCGAGTGGTTAGATGCGAGAGGGGCAGGGGCATGGTTGAATGATGGTATGAACTGGGAGAGTGAAGATTCAGTGTTGAGGTTAAGTTGGCTTTGGCTGAAAAGACTGGCAGAGAAGAAGTGTTTCCACTAAATGGAACTGGAGAAGAAGAGGATCTGGTGTATCCAGCTTGGCTGAATTTGAGTGTGTGGCTGAAGATGAAACTTTTGGATAGGAGTGAAACTTCTGTATTACTGAGGTTTTAGGTAGATAAGTTGACAACAGTGTTTTTGGGTTAACTTAGGTTTTGGGTTCTATGGAATGCCAGGAGAGAGTTTGGAGGATATGGCAAGGTAGGGGCTGGCGGCTATGAGGGATTGACAGGAGTGTTCAGAGGGGTCAGGATAGGTATTCATGGGTAGCAGTTCTCTGAGATGGGAATGGGATGTCAATAAATTGAATAATTTTTGGAGGTGTTGTCTAGAATGCTCTGCCAAATGTTGAACACCAAGTGTTTCAATTTGAGAGATTGGTGCAGGTAGTTGGGATTATACAGTAACAATATCTTGCACAGAGAGGAGAGCTGATCCAGATATGCCTGGACCATGGACATTTGTTTCTTTAATTCCAGGCTAGTAAGGGATAGGAACAGGCAGAATAGGAAAATTTGAAGGTCATTGTGAAAGGAGGGATGAGATCAAGAGAGGGGCTTTTTATGGTTAGATCATTGCGGGTGGGAGGTGGGAGTGGGGATTCCATGGCTTAGACAGCATTTAAGGAACAGGATGTGGGAATGGGTTTTGGCTAGGGTTTTTTTTATGAAATGGTGGAGATATATGGAATAGGGATCCATTTGGGGTGGGATGTTGCTAGGAGTTGGAAAGAAATCTGTGGCATGGCCATTGGCACCTGTATGACACCCTTCTGTGCTAATTTGTATGTGGGTCATCTAGAGGAAACCTTACTAGCCTCCCAAAACCAAAAACCCCTTATCTGGCTCAGGTTCATTGATGATATTTTCATGATCTGGACACACGGCCATGACACCACATCTTCATTCCTCCAGATTCTCAATATTTCCTCTCTCATTCGCATAACTTTGGCCTCATTGGCTCAGCATACCACCTTCCTGGATGTTGGCTTCAACCTCTCTGATAGCTCCATCTCTGTTCCTGCTTATATCATGGCCACTAACCATCAACAGTACTTGCATTTTAACAACTGTCATCCTTTCCATGCCAGAAAGTTACTCCTATATAGCCTGGCACCTCGCTAATTGTGGATGGCGTATCTGCAATGATGAGAATTCGCTTCACTATATGTTGAAGGTATCACAAAGGCCTTCACAGGCAGGCCAAAACTAGTCTGCAAACAGATTTTCCATGCCATATCCTTACACACCCTTAATCTTCCCACCACCCCCAAGAACCAATTGCAAAGGAACACATCCTCATCAATCAATATAATTTTGGATTGGGGTATTTGAACCATGTTCTATGCCAGCGCTTCGACTGTGTATCTCCATGCCTGGAAATGACTGACATACTATACACCATCCTTCCTACCACTTCTAAAGTGATATTCCTCTGTCACCCCCCCCCCCCCCCCCCTGCTGTTTCTCAGCCTGCATATCATCTTGGTTCATTCCTATTCCACTCTGACTCCCAACTTCTTGTCATATGGATCATATTCCTGTGGAAGACCCAGATGCAAGACCTGCCCAACACACCCACCCAGCACATCCTACTCATGTCCAGTCAAGCTTATCCTATCCCATCAGATGCAAAGCCACATGTGAAAGCAGCCAACTTGTATACCAGTTTTGCTGCAATTTCTGCACAGCATTTTATTATCACCAATCAGCTGATTATATGTCAGTTTTAGTCACAAAATTTATTTTGGATATTAATTTTCATTGGTTGTGTGCTTAGTTTCCAGATATATAAGCACTCCACCAATGACAAGACCACAATATCCTAAATTAACTTGTTGATTAAGATTGTTGCATAATTAATAATTTGGTTGTTTATAGACAATCATTTTTTACTTGCTGCCTTTGTTAGCAGAACAGGAAAGGGTGTGGCTAACAGTGGTACAGAATACACTCCATCATGCTCCATATAATGGTTTGAAGAGTATGTATATTGATGTACAGATAGCCAAGGGCAGTATGGGTAGGGCACTTTATATCATTGTGTTCAGTTCATTCTTCCAGATGCATGACACACTTCCTCTGTTAGATCTTCCAAGCATTGCAGTTCCATATGGTTCACTCTTACCTCTGAACACTGCACAGCACAGGGAGCACTGAACATGGTCATTGGCTGCTTCAAGCATTGAAGTAAGTTGTCTGGAATGTTATGGACAGACATTGGTACTTGATGATGATAGGGTATAAGTATATTAAAAACCACATAAGACAGACACTGACTGACAACCGGACACTGTTAAGCAAATGACAGAGTTATTCTTATGTAGAGGATGTTTACATGGAGGGGAAGGAGGCTCCTGATACATATGACATCACCCCTTAGCAGCTAATAACACAGGTTGGTTGGTTGATTTGAGAGAGGGGATCAAATAGTGAGGTCATCAATCCCATCAGATTAGGAAAGGATAGTGAAGAAAGTCGGCCATGTCTATCAAAGGAACCATCCTGGCAATTGCCTAAAGTGATTTAGGGAAATCACAAAAAATCTAAGTCAGGATGGCCGGACGTGTGTTTGAACTGTTGTCCTCCCGAATGTGAGTTCAGTGTGCTAACCACTGCTCTACCTCACTTGGTATGACACAGGAACATAATACCTGACCATGTGCATCCATTTGTTCATCTGCTGCATCCAGCAGGTGATTTTTATTATGAGCAAGCAGTCCAACACACTATTTCTCCTTAATTGTATCAGAACGGTTTGAAGGAACACTCCATGGACAAAGGACACACATGTGGCTGGGCCTCAGTTCTGTTGAGCACATCTGGGAGATCACTGGAGGAGAAGTGTGCACCTTAGAATCAGCTCCAACCGATCTCTATTCTCTGTGAATAGTTAATAGAAGCTGGGAAGTTTTACATCATGATGACTTCCTAATTTTGTCAATGTCTCATGGTCTCTATGACACAATGCATTAAGGGCTTTATTGTGGTGAAATTGTATGTTGCACATACTGGATATGGGTCTCCAATTCGATGGCTAATGATTGTAGTATTAATGAAAAAGTGCAAGTTATTGTAAGTAGCTTAAGGAAGTCCAGATATGTTATAACAGATTAATTACAAATACAGTTCCTAACATTTGTTCAAATTTGTATACCTTGACTGATTATTTGATTTTCTTTCATCGACGAACATGGTGAAAGAGTATGTCTTTAGCAAATCATCTTTGGCTTCTGGAATACACTAATATCTTTTGTGACCATGTATAAACTCATTAATCAGGATATAAATGTTCGTTACTTCTGGTGTAAACATTTGTGTCAGATTAATCCAATTTGTAGAAACAGAAGTACAATTTCAAACAGCCAAGATTGCTACCGTACAGCATTTATTGTAATAAACCTGTTTCTGTAGAAGATCTGATGATGATAACATAGTTTGCTGAAATTGTTCATCACAATAAATGCTGTACATTAGTGATTTCGGCTTGTTTGAAGCTGTACTTTTGTTTCTACATTAACCTAGATCGCCCCCTAACTTGACAATGTATGATAATCCAAGTTGGTTTTGATTGCAAAAGCTATCCAACCATTCACTTGAAAATGTGCCGAAACAGTACAAATCTCATGAGTTAATGCCAGAGAAAGAGTGGCCTGAAGAATCTCCATCAGAATGTTATACATTTTTTCTGGTTTGTACCCTGACATAATCCATATATTGTATGTGATAAAGCTTATCAGCAGTGTTATAACTGTGATAGACTTTGATCCATTATTTCATATGATTGGTCACCTGCTAACAATACTCAAGTTGTTATGCTTTGTGCAGTGCTGACAACTTTGCTCAATAGCTACTGCCAGAGAAAGAGTGGTCTGAAGAATCTAGTCAGAGTGTTGTTATCACAATTCTTCTGTTTTGTACATTGACGTAATCCAGACATTGTATGTGATAAAGCTTATCGCCAGTGACTCACGACACATGTAATAGCTGTGGTAGACTTTGATCCATTATCATTTTTGTGAACATAGCTTAGCCCAGAATATCAAACCACCTTTGTGAGAATAATCATTTCAATCATTTAAGAACAACTCAGTTTGGCTTCTGTAAAGTTTTCTCTATTTAGAGAGCAACATATGGTCTCATGAATTAGTCCTGGTTGGATTAAACAACAAAAATTACCCTACTGATAGTTTCTGTGGTCTCGCCAAGGACTTTGATTGAATAGGTCATACAATTCCACAGGGGAGACTCACATGGTATGACATTAAAAAATTACCCTTGCACTCATCGAGTCACTTGTAACAACAGAAAACAAAGGGTTACAATAACAAATTACATGAGATGAATAAGTCTAATTCAGAATCAGGGAACATTAAGACATTGGAGCCGACAGACATATCAGATATGTTCACTATGTTTTAACCATAAAATCCAATGGATGTATGTCATACATTCTTCACTTCCAAATTATTTATTTGTGATTTGAATGCATGTTTTATGTTTGTAAGTGGAGAGACTAATTGTTTGGCTTGTCATAAGTGCATTGTTGATGGCTTGTGCATGCAAGTCTCTTGTGAATGGTACCAGTGTTGTGTGAACTGTGTATGCGCTTGGAATATTGTTGAAGGTTGTTTTGTTCTATGTCAGCTGCTATGTTGTGTTATTTTGTGCATCCTTCCCGTGTGTAAAAACTCATAAATTGTGAATATGGCTAACGGACATTGCTTGTCAAACATAGATATTGAAGAACTGTTGAATGATGGCTCAGAACTTGACAAACTTTCAGACGACATCAGCGATTTTTCAGACGACGACGATGACTCACATGAGCTGGAACATTATTTACAATATCAAAACCTTAAAAAAGTGTGCATTAGCACATTTTATCTGTAAATTAGCACAGCAATTGGTTCAAAAAGGAGGAGCAGAACTAAATAACGACACACATTCAGCATCTGGAGTTGCAAGTGCAAACAGACTCACAGCACATCATTTTCCTGAGAAACTGCCACCAGCAGAAAAGAAAACAAACCCAGCTGGAAGATGCAAGGGCTGATGGGAACAAGGGGAAGCTGCAGGAAAGGTAGTGAGGAAAGAGACCAGATACTACTGTAGGTTATGTAATATATGCCTTTGTATTCCCGAGTGTTTTGAAAGATTTCATACCCAAATGAAGTTCTCTAATTTGTAAAAACAAGAAAAAAACCTTTCACAATAAAACACTTGACCTATAAATGAGCATTTAGTATTTCCTGCTGACAAGTGATTTTAAATTAATAGCCTACCATTCCCTATGACTTATGAAAATTTTGTTCACTTTGGGGAAAAATAAAAATGCTGAAAACCAGTATACAAATCCCTTTATAATTTATTTTTGCTAAGCATATACATATTCATAAAGAGGAAGGATGGAAGGTTAAGCTGATATACTGCCTAAGGAGGTAAGTGGATTAGTAAATTTATTAAAAAATTGTAAACTGAAGCAAATTTCCTCAGGATCCGGGTATTAACTGGATTGCCAACCCATTAGGCTCCAATGTGTTAAATATGATGTCCTGCAATGTTTGGTGCTTTGCCTACTTCTGTTCTTGATTATATAAATAACTTTTCTGGGTATTGGAGGACTTTCAAAAACTGTGACATGTGTTTACAACACATCTGTGCTGGTAAAGGGCCCATACACACCCAAAAAGTACATACCCAGGAGACTAACAAAACTGGCTTACAATCAGTTCACAACAAACAGCTTAGTCCTTAATCTTACAAAGACTCCTATTAGGCAGTTTCAGGCACATCAGATTGACTTATAGGTAACAGAGGTGAAGATTAACTGTCACACACTGTATGAGGCTCCAGGAGGGAAATTTCTAGGTGTGCAGATAGATAATAAAATGAGGCTATACCCATGCATGGATAAATTAACCAAAATGCTCAGTTCTGCTTGCTTTGCACTTAGAAGTCTCTCTCCTTGTGATGAATTTGCTGGCACACTTACACTCGATACTTTCCTAGGGGATAACATTAAGTGCCAAAGCAGCTGAGGTCAAAAAAAGACAATATAAAACAACTAAAAGTCTGGGATAGAATATTGTTGTTAAGTAAAAAAAGAAAGTATTTGTTCTGCAGAAGTGTGCAATGAAAATACTTTATAAAGTTGGTGACTGAACATCTGACAGAAGCTAAGGATTCTTACATGTCCATGTCAGCACATATATTCCCACTGTGGTTAATATAAAGAGAGAATTTAGGATGCACCCTGCAATTCACAACCACAATATTACAAGTAAAAATAATTTTCGTATACACTATGCATCCATCTCCTGTGATCAGAAAGGTGCTTTATACTCTGGTGCAAAAGTTTATAACAGATTGCCAGTGGACATCAAGCAGGAAATTGAAAATCCATAAGTATTAAATAACAAAGAAAGAGAGTACCTCATTACCTAATCCTTCTACAACTAATAAGAATATTTGGACTCAAGAACATAAATTCAGCATAACTCTAATATCTGCATTAGACTGATCTCAAGTTTCCCAGTAGATAGGCAGCTGATAATAACCTGTGTGGTAGACAGAAGACAGAGCAGTGTTTTTTTCCCCAAAAAGGAGCTGTTTTTGCATTAGGAGTGAAAACACATACAACACTGGTGTAATATTCTCCAACAGTTATTATTTACATCACAAACCGGTTTTTGGCTGTTACACCATAACCAGGTACAAACATAAATATGTGGTGTAATGAAATTTTTGTAGGACCAAAGATTTTACACTAGGGCAGATTTCCTTCTCATCCTGTATAGTAAGTCTACCCTGATCTGTGGTTCTGGGTGACTTCTCTGAACTCTATCCCTTTTCCTAAACCTCTCCTTTCCCTTCACCCCCCTTCCTTCTCCTTCATCCCTTCTGTTGGAAGAAGGAGCCACTGCGTCCAAAAGCTTCAAATGTAAAACTTTTTTATATGAGGGAGTGCCCTTAAGAAAGTGTTAAATGCAGAAGGATATTGACACATTTTACAGCATTGTGTAATGTGTACAGTAGACGAATAATTCAGAGATGATGAGAGTATTTTCGGCATGACAATGCATCTCACCATAAAGCAGCATCTGGAGGCAACGATCTGTGAGAAAGTAGTGTTCTTGGCCCTCTGTTTTCTTGATCTGTATAAATAACGTTAAGAGCTCCAACAGTTCATCCAAAATTATGTTATTTGCAGATGATACAAGAATAATTGTAAGTGATGACAGAAAATCCTTATCCACTACAGTGAAAAAGTTCTGAAGAGTGTGCAGCAGTTGTTTCATGCTAATAAGTTAACAAGTAGTTTAAATAAAATAAATTACATATAGTATGGTAAAGTAAATGAGAAGGATGATTATCATTTGTTATTTAGTGATGAAGAGAGAGAGAAAATGTAGTCTAGAAATTTTTGGGAATGCAATTTGATCATGACTTGAGCTGGAAAACCCATGTCATATACATATCCCACAAACCCAGTTTGCATATTTTGTACTGAAATTAATTTCTAGAGTTTGTAGCACAGAATGTGCAAGATTAGTGTATTTGCTTATTTCCATTATATTGCATCTTAAGGAATAATGTTCTGGGATGTAACAAAATCTCACTTGAGAGATTTTTAAATTTTAGAAAATGTCCATTAGAATTATTACACACAGCTCTCCACAAACACACTGGAGGTACTCATTCATGCAGTTAAAAATACTTACAGTACCATGTTTGTACCTACTCAAACCGTACTGACACAAGAACACACTCAAGTGGTTTACATATAAATTCAGATTTCCCTTAACTTCAATCCACATATCAGGAAGGATATGCATGTCAAAAGAGCAAGAAAAACAAAAATTCAGAAACATATGAGCCATTATGGAATAAAGTTGTATGATGCTTGATAATGGAAACTTTAAGTCAGAATGTTAAAATTATCTGTTAAATAAATTTTTCTATAACATAGAGGAACATTTTGAATCCTTAAATCACTAACAAACACTTTTATTTTCTTGATTGTCATTTCAATCATGCTGCTCCCATTGTAAATTTTATACTTTGCTTATGTACTCTTTCAGCTCTAAATAATGTGATAAATGTGTTCCCAAAGTGTACTGCATGCATGTCAAAACATTTGCTTGTTCAGAGAGCATGTGTAAGACCAATCCATTAGTTCATTGTGTCATTTTGTAATAAAATGTAATCTTACATTTATAATAGTAATTTATAGAATTGTGCTGTGCATATTCTGTATGATAGTGTGACAGTCCTATATTATGTTAATGATGAAAAGTATTCTAATAAACTAAACCAAATAACATTCCTGAAATGGCCTGCAACTGCCCAGTGTCCCAATCTGAACTCATTGGAACGCCTGTGGGTGGAGTTAGAACATCGATGTCACTCTAGACCCCAGAATCCAACGTCACTACCTTTTTTAGTTTTGGCTCTTGAATAAGAGTGGAAAGCATTCGTTCACAGATATTCAGACACTGCATTGAAAGCATCCCCAGCAGTGCTGAGACTGCCATGAAGTAAAAAGGTGGACACAAACTGAATTAATATGCACTAAAAGATGTCCAGATACTTTTGATCAGACAGTATACGCACGGTGGAAATCTCCTACAAGTACAGAACTGTATATAGTGAGTCTTTTTGAAAAGTAATCTTGTAATCTTTTAAATTTAACATTGCTAACCTCTTCTATCTGGTTGTTCTCATATCTTATACACAGGGTCATTGGAAACCTCTTACAAGTTCTGTCATTTTGAAGTTTAGTGGAAAAGGTTTAGTGTTGATGGCAGCTTTGTTTACTAAAGATGACAGATCTGTGACTTCAGCATTCAAGTGAAAAGCAGTAGGGTACAAATACATAGCACACACTTCAATATGAACAGAAGGTGATTCTGAAAATTATTGTTGGATGAATAATTTCTCAATATTTTGTGGGATGTCTCCATGTAAAAGATACTTTTCATTGATTTGATTATGGAACCATTCTTGAGGTCATGTATATCTGGAAATGTTGATTCAATGCTGTGTGGTGTACTGGATTGCACACCATGACAATGGTGCCTATCACCCAATAAAAATTGCCTGGAAGTGCTTAAAGGAGGATGAGCAAATTCTCCGCATTCTCCAATAGCTGCAGCTTACACTGCAATACCAGATACCTGCAACACACTCATAGTACTTTACAGCGTCACTGCAAGCCTGTTTAATTGACAGCTCAATGGAAATTTGGGTACTGACAAATGTAATAATAACATTAATTGGAATTATACTTACTATAATATTCTCCAATATATTTGTTACAGGAATAATGTATCTTTCATGTTCACATATTCTTGAAGCACTCCAGCTAATGCTACATACACAATTAGAGGCCAAAAATATTTTGTTGGTTTAAATAACATACAATTGAGGCCAATAACATTTGTTGAAGACATGTGATCGGCATCATGACTGCATGTTCTGAGCATTAATGCGCTGTCTGATTATTCCAACAGCACTTGTATGTCCTGTCTTTCATAATAATATGGTGCTGTATTAAAATCTATGTGACAAATTAAAGAGCATAGAAAGATTTTTGTGATTTTAAAGAAAGTAGAGTCATCCTTCAGTGCAAATGTTAATGTGTTTAAATATATTGCAGTGCTTGGTTGAAACACCTATAAAATATAGCTGATACTTCCTCTTCTTCTTAATATTTCAGATTGATGCAGATACAGGAGCCCGTCAAAGCTATAGAGAAATATTACAATCAGTTGGGCAGCTTGTAAAAATATTGGATGCATCAAATTTCAAACCTGGTGACACAGTAGTAATATGCAGTGAGAATAATCTCCAGTTCTGTGTTCCTCTCCTGGCATGTCTTCAAGCAGGATATGTATGTGCACCATTAAATCCTGCATACACTACAAGTAAGTTAACCACGGTTTCTTATTTTGTCATCTACACACATTCTTGCAATGGGAAATATTTTTGATTGTTTGTGAGTAATGTAAATGAAAATTTAATTATAATAAATGAACTGTCAAATAAATGTCGAACCATACTTTATAGTAAATAAACTATGAAATAAGGGTCAAACATATTCCATACATTTATAATTACTGCATGTCACAAAATCACTGAGAAATACATAATGCCAGTTGCCATTAGATGCAATATTGGTTTCAAATGAAACTAGATTTTACTTGAAAATGGAATAAAGCTGAAACAATTGTCATAAAGAATAGTAAACTTATTGCAGCTGGTCTGTCCATTTCCTTTTCATAGTGTCATATTATGATATGCAGTATGCTGTAGGCCCAATGGAACATAAAACATCACAACAATTTATTGTATATAATCTATAGGCAGCTTTTTTTTAAAATAAACTTGATAGTATAGTTATTTCTATACATAACATGCCTCAATGTGTATGCAAGTGGTCCATCTCTTGGCAAGCTTCCTAATTCCATCATGAAAGAAGCTTTGTGCATATCTGCCCTTGTAATGCTTCTACAACCTTGTCATCTGACAAAAACTTGGAGACAGGCAGGTGCTCCTTCATCAGACCAAAAAGACAACACTTTGAGTTAGGTCAGGACTGTACAGTGGGTGCTCCAGTAGCTGAAAATCAAGATTTTGAATAAACTTAACTGTTTTCCAAGCTGTATGAGGGTGGGTGTTACTCAGAAGTAAAGACACACCTTTTGAAAGTTCCCCAATCCTCTTTGTTTTGATTTTGGGATTCAGGTCACGCAGTAAGTAATAGTATCTATACCTATGTTCATATCCCAAAACACTCACCATCAACTTTCCTGCAGAAACTTGGCTTTGTTCCTTTTCCTTTGTAGGTGAAGTTGGATGTTTTCAAGCCATGCTCTAGCACTTGCTCTATTGTTTGTAAAAATAGCAATATTTCTCATCAACAGTTTCTATGACAAGAAAGCCATGTGTGACAAGTCTACATACACAAGCACATACATACTCCACAACTACCATAAGGTGCATAGTAGAAGTTACATTGCATCATTACTAGCTGTTCCCTTTCTGTTCCACTGACAAATGGAGTGTGGGAAAAACACCTCAGTATGAGCTATAATTTCTCTTATCTTGTCTTCATGGTCCTCACGTAAAATGTATGTTGGTGGCATTAGAATCATTCTGCAATCAGCCACAAATGCTGGTTCTCTAAATTTTCACAGTAGTGTTTCATGAAAATAGTGTCATCTTCCCTCCAGTGAGTTCACAAATCATCTTCGTAATGCTTTCCTGTTGATAAAACTTAATGCTAACAAATCCAACAACATGCCTCTGAACTTCTTCGACATCATCTTTTAACTTGACCTGATCAGTGTCCCAAAAATTTTAGTAGTACTCAAGAGTGGGTCACACTAATGTTCCACATGTGGTCTCCTTTATAGCTGACCTACAATTTTCCTAATAAACCAATGTTGACCACTTTACTTCCTTACTATCAACCTTATGTGCTTGTTCTGTCTCATATTGCTTCCAACATCATTCCTGGATGTTTAATCAACATGAGTGTATCAGACAGCACACCACTGATACCATTTTTGAACATTATTTTTCGCTTTGAAAATTTGTTTTTCCAATTCATTTGCACCAACTAACATTTTTCTACATTTAGAGTGAGCTGCCTTACATCACACCAAATAGAAATTTGGTCTAACTCATTGAGTAGCCCCCTACAGTTACTCAACAATGGCGCTTTCCTGTACACTACAGTGTCCATAATTTTACCCTTGTTGTGTACAAGAGTCACCTGTGCTTTCTTCTGGGCACTTGGGACTTGAAAATTGCAGGCACATACTGAAATATTTTCACAGTAATTTCCATTTTCATTTTCCAACCCTTCAAACATCTTTCTACAAACTACATATACATCTCAACAAAATTAACTATACTGGAAAGCTCTGGTCAGAATGAAGACAATGGAATGATTAAAGTTAACCACTGATTATATAGCTTTGGCTCTGAAATGTTGAAAGCCACATAAACAAGCCTGAACTTGTAACTAAGCTTTTGGATAACATCCTTCCTGGAAGATAACATACTAATTATCTAGTATCATCCAGACTTTGTTTTTTCTTCTTTCACTTTGTCAATCATTGCCCATTCAGATCTTTCCTATAATTCCTTTTGTATCTTTTTTTATATGCAATAATTACTCTCTCTTCCTAGCACAGCTGTGCTGAACTTTTGCAACATGCTGATGTATTGGATTTGGTCATGACCAGATGTAGTATCACAAGCCTCAGAAAGTGCGAAATCCAGCTCACACATGGAAAGAGGGCAGTTTTAAGGTTCAGAATTGTTGGACCTGAAGTGCAGCCCACCTCTCACTATGAGGATATGGTATCAACTGAACACAACATAGTGGCTGGCAGATACAATAGTCATCACAGACTGGTTTCTCACTGTTTGGGCATTGTCCCCATCAGTTATTAAGAGATACCTCTGTTTCAGCACTGCTGCTATTGGCAAATGATTGCATTTACTGGAAACCCTCTTGATGGCTTCCAGTATTTTTGTTGAAATAGTGGAGTGGTTGATAGAATGCAGGAATATTTGCCATGACCTTTTCTTGTCCTCTTCGATGATGCATGGAGCTTCAGCTCTCACCACTTGAAAGGTTGTAAAATTTTCTGCTAATAGGTGGCACTTAAACAGTCACAGTGTCACACACCTGACCCAAACTGCTGTGTAGCATGCATCAGTGCACCAAGGTACAGACTGCCTTCAAAGAAGATCTAAGGCCTTTGAGATGGATAAATCGGTGGATTGAAGGATCACCCATGTGATGTGGTCCACCCATTCCCAGATGCTGCCTTGGTGTTCAAACACAGCCAGCTGACTGAACAGTATCCAGTTAGTTCTGCTGATCATCTATCTTAGTGGTCTCCTTTCAGGGATTGCTCCATCTGGTAGATGGATACAGAATGGAAAGTCTTCACTGTATGGCTACGGATGATCCAGTAGCAAGAACGAAATGAGTGGGATTTCCAATGTTGAGGAGGCGCAGCTCCTGAGATTTCATGAGGCTCTCTAAAACTTGATCCCTGAGGCATGTACTGGGTGAGCCCCATAATACATTATTAGCACTGAAGTCTCCCAGTAGGAAATATTGGTCAGGGGTGTTGGCCTATAAGATCCCCAAGAGTGTCAGAATCTATCATTTCCTGTGGCAATGTATAAAGAGTGCATATTGTTATGCTGTGACCCACATGAAGTTCAATGTCAACTGGTTGCTGGTCAGTGATAGAGCAGAGGAGCAGTTTGTATTATTGGCAAACACAGTCACCCCTCCTTTGGCCCTTTCCACTGTTGGGTAGTGCTTGTTGTGGAAGGTATAGCCCCATAGCACAGGGGTGCCAATAAGTTTAAAATGTGTTTCCTGTAAATACAAGCACAGTGGACATTCCTGCACTGATAGTTTCAGTTCCTCCAATTATGCCCTGAAACAGTTGGTGTTCCACTGTAGTATGGGAACCAATTTTTTAGTGAAGTTTTTTTTACACTGTGTCTTGCTACCAGGCTTGGAATCCTGCAATGGATGGACACTTAGTCTGGAGGCTAGATGGTTGCCCCTGACAGGCTTTGTATTCCATCCATTAGAGCCATAAGACAGAATGAGGTCCATATGACCTGATGGTTTACTAACTGCCTCTTTCTGTGGTGGATGCTTCCCATTTGGTTTGTTTGCCTGAAAAGGTTTAGTAGTATTGACAGTGGCAGTGCTGACTTGTTTACCAGAATCTGTCTCTTAGGGTACCTGAAGCTCCCCAGTGATGGCAAACGTGACCATTTCTGATGCTCTAGCCAGACTTATGAGTTCCAGAATAACTGCATTTTTACAAGTGCACTGAAAAATGCTCACACTTACAACCTCCATTAGTATACAGGCATTGGCTGCCGAATAGGCTTTTTGGGAGCTAAAGTGAGAAAAGTAATGAAATTGGGAGGTTGCATGGTATTACTGATCTTTTTGACCTCACCTTATGGAATGCACTTCATTGTTTTCAGTTCTTCTATCCACCTTTCTTCCAGGTAGACACTGCAGACACTCCAGACAGGGTGACCTCAGAGCAATTAACACATTTTGAAGGAAACAAACAAATGATGCTATCATGTGTGGCCTTACTACACTTGCCACAAGTGGCTTCTCCCTTACATTCTAGAGTGATGCCCACTAAGCTTTAAAACAGTACATTGTGATGGGGACATATGCCTGCACATTTAAGTGTAGGAAAGTTGCACTGATCTGCCTTGGAAGTTTTATGCTATTGTGACTAAATCATCATCTACTCATTTCATTATATTTTGTATATCCATGACACCTTCTTGAGCACAGTCATCTTTAAATTCCTCTTCAGGAATATCTACAATATCTCTGCACAACACAACACCTTTGCTGTAGTTCAAAGATTTGTGTAGCTCTGTTTTGATTCATCAAACAATGGAAGCTTCAGGTACACACACACACACACACACACACACACACACACACACACACACACACACACACACACACACGCCAGCTTCAGCATGTTGGGGTAGAATACAACTATCATTTAGGATGCAAGCAGCAATCTGGAGGGGATGGGGAACAGGAAGGGCTGGTAGTGTACAGGTGGGGAGAGAGACGAACTCTCTCTGATGTAGTGTGCAGGGACTAGACTGCCAACAGGTACAGCATCAGGAGATTGTGGGGCAAGGAGGTGGGAAAAAAGGAGCAAAAAAAGGGAGGATTGGGGAAAGACAGGTGGACGTGTTGGCAGAGGGCTGCAAATTAGCAGAGTGAGAGATGATCATGGGGAGGAGATGATAGGACAGAGGGGGTGAGAACTGATGGGTGTTGGGTGTGGGGGCAGAATGTTACCATAGGTTGAAGACGGGATAATTACAGGAGTGCAGAATCTGTTGTAAGGGTAACTCCCATTTCCACATTTCAGGATAGCTGGTGGTGGAGGGAAGGATCCAGATGGCTTGGGTGGTGGAGCAGCCATTAAAATCATGGCATGTTGCATCACAGAGTGGTCTAATTTGCTCTTGGCCACAGTTTTGGCGGTAGCTGTTCATCCTGGTGGACAGCATGTTGATAGTCACACCAATATAAAAAGCTGTGCAATGATTGCAGCAGGAGTGGTAAATGACATGGCTGCTTTCACAGGTGGCCTGGCCTCTGATGGGGTAGGATAAACCTGTGATAGGACTGGAGTAGGAAGTGCTGGGGGTGGATTGGGCAGGTTTTTCACCTGGGTCTTCCACAGGGTATGATACTTGTGGCAAGAGATTGGGATTGGCAGTG
Source organism: Schistocerca americana (assembly GCF_021461395.2). Lineage (NCBI taxonomy): Eukaryota > Metazoa > Arthropoda > Insecta > Orthoptera > Acrididae > Schistocerca > Schistocerca americana. The sequence continues at coordinate 380,260,394 of NC_060119.1, forward strand.
ACATTGGGATGGACTAGAATGTTGTGGAGGTTGGGCAGGCAATGGAACACCGCTTTAGCAGGGATGGAAAGTATCTTGGGTAGGATGTCCCTCATTTCAGGGCATGAAAATATGTAATCTGAGCTGATCCAAAATTGGAGAGAGTTTCACCGAAAATTTAAACACAGCCAAAGCCTCACCCACAAATAAAAGCTGAATGAAGTCAAAATTAGTATAAGGAGATTCATGTGTGAAGCATTCAATGGATTCAAAAGTAAAATTTGATCTACTAAACTGATAGAAAATCATGAGAATTTTTTATTTTATGTTAAATTAGCAAAAGGATTGGAACAATCTGTTCAGATACTCTGTGATCATAGTGGCATCAAAACAAAGTATGACAGAGAGAAGGCATAAATACTAAACTTCTTTCTCCAAAACTATTTTACTGTAGGACATTGTACTGCAGTTTCTCCTTTAAACTGTCACTTCAGCATGAAAATGATAGGTACCAAAGTAATGGACCATAGGATAGGAGATCAACTGAAACTGCTCAACAGAGGGAATGCCACTGGAGCAGATGGAATACCTTCGCAATTCTGTATATAGAATGCAAAAGAACTTGCTCCTTTTTCTTGTAGCGATGTAGCAAAGGTTGCTGGAGGAGTGATGCATTCTCAGTGACTGGAAAAGAGCACAGTTCATTCCCATTTTCAAGAAGGTTAATCAGACAGACAGGCAAAACTATAGGCCATTATCAATGACATCAGTCTATTATAGAATTCTGGAATACATTCTATGCTCCTATATTACAAGATTTCTGGAGACTGAAAATCTCCTCTGTAGGAATGAACATACATTTTGAAAACAAATATTATGTGAAACCCAGTTTGCTTTCTTTGTCCATGAGAACAGAAAGCAGGAGACAATGGCACGCAGATTGATGCCATATTCCTGAACTTGCAGAAGGCATTTGATACAGTTCTACACTGTTACCTAATAAACAAAATAAGAATGTATGGAATATCAGACCAGCTCTGTGACTGGAGAGTTCTTAAGAAACAGAACATAGCATATCGTTCTTAACAGAGAGAAATCTTCAGATATAAAAGTAACTTAGAGTGTACCCCAAGAGAGTGTTATAGGTCTATAACTTTTCACAATATGTGTAAATGGCTAGGGTAAACATTGGAAATTCCATAATGCCTTTAATTGGTGATGCTGTTGCATAGAGAGAAATGGCAAAGCTAGAAAATTGTAGTAAAATGTAAGAAGACCTACAGAAGATCATTGATTGGTGCAGGGATTGGCAGTTGACCATGAAAATAAACAAATATAATGAATTGTGCATAAATCAGCAGAAATGCCCATTATTGTATGATTACATGATTGCAGAAAAATTACTGGAAGCAGTTATGTCCATAAAATATAGGAGGATACGTATGGAGCAATTTGAAATGGAACAACCACATGAAACTAGTTCCAGGTAAGGTAGATGTCAAAGAGAGATTCACTAAAAGAATCCTCAAGAAGTATAGTCAACTTACAAAGGAGGTAGCTTACCAAACCCTCATTTAAGCAATACTTGAATCTTACTCATCAGTCTGTGATCTGTACCAGATGGAATTGGTAGAGCAAATAGAAAAGATCCAGAGAAGTGCAGCAAGTTTTTGATAGAAGCACAGAAGTGTCATGGAGGTGTTCAGCCAATTCCAGCAGCAGATACTACCATAAAGATATTCTACATCATCATGTAGTTTACTGTTAAAATTCTGAGAATGTACATTCCTAGAAAAATCAATCTATGTATTGCTTCCACTTATGTATATTTTGGGAAAGGACCAAGAAAGTAGAAGTACAGCAATCTGAGCTCATATGGAAGCTTACCAACAAATATTCTTCATGCCAACTATTCACGATTTAAACAGGAAAATGAAGAAGTAACAAGGTAAACAAAGTACCCTCCACTTGTGGAGTACAGATTAGATCTGCCTGTAGATGTAAATGTGTTTCCCATGTTTACTTCATAAATTTATCTCATTTCTTTTTAGGATTTCCTTCCATGATTATACGCAATGCTCTCCTACAAAGGACATTCCTTGTCATCATTTATATTCTTTTTCTCTCCTTAAAAATACATTCCATTCTGAATAGATTCCTATTGAACCTACCTGTCACTTCAGAAAAACATCCCTTTAATCAAAACCGTATTCCCACATCAAAATGGTTCAAATGGCACTGAGCACTATGGGACTTAACATCTATGGTCATCAGTCCTAATTCCCACATCCTCTTCCTCAATTTGTACATAACTGGTGACATCTCTCCCAACAGTCTACTATAAAAATTGCAATTTCTGATACCCCTCTTTTCATGAATACCAAGTCTTCAGGTACTGATAGTCCCCATTCTTCATAAACATAGTACTAAACAGATTTCAATGGCATAACCAGCTGTGAATGACCTCTACTTTCCTCCATAAGATATTTATATTACGCAATCCCAATTTCCTAAAAGTTGCCTCTCAAGCTGCAGTCATTGCTCTCCAACTCCCCAAAAAGCTACTCAGCCCATTGCCTCCTATTCTTGCCTCAGAATATCACTACCCGGCAGGACCTATGCTATACACAGAGAACATCTCCCCTCCCTGCCATCCCTTATATAACCTTTTTCATCTACCAATTTTCCAAAAACTCCCTCCCAACATCTTGAAAACACAGAACCTAAACAAACACAAAATATTATTGTTAAACAATCCACTAACAATCTTAAAGCTACTTAAGTTTCTGTTCTTTCCAAAAATCTCAACTTCAGCTCCACATCAACTCACAGTCATACTGGGCTGGTCAAAATTTACATGATGTTACATTTATTTACTTAATTCTTGGAGATTTACCTTTTTGATGGTATCTATGGGACTCAATGAATGAATGAATTAATTAATTAATGAGTGAAAGAATGGATGAAGTCTCTCCTTCACTCATTCACTACATGGTAAATATTTTTAGCTACCTGTATCATTGGAAAACTTTTTTTTTAAATTTAGAGCTATTGAAATGGTTAACATAGAAGAAATGGAAAAACATGCATAAATTACATACACAATGTGATTTGGCTTGATTATAACAAATTGCTTTGGTGCAAATAAACCCATTTATAAAGTAATGAAGTAGAAGGAGTAGACATAGTAAGGATGTGTGATGACTGACACATTCTTCTCCCCCACAGCCTTAACACCTTTCCTGCTGTCTGTTTCACTTGGTCCTCTTGAGCTCAGTATGCCACTTTCCTGGTTGTCGTTCTCTACTTCTCTGATGGCTCCATAAAATCTTCTCCCAATATAAACAACCAATAATATCTCAATTTTGATAGCTGTCACCACTTTCATACTAAAAAGTCTCTCTCATATATTCTAGTTACCACTGTACATTACATCTACATTGACAAGAATTCCCTTTGCCCAGTTCACTGAAGTTTTTGCTGCTCTCTGATTAAAACTAATTCTCATCTGAAGTTTGTCCTGTGGCTTTATAGTTTTGCATAATGGCTGTCAGCTGCAGATTGATGCAGACTTAGATAGCAGGGAGTGTGCTGCCAACACAGGCAGAATATGGTTTTTCTCCACTGTGGCTGTCAATGCGAAATAGACTCCTGGTAGTGCTCCAAAAAATGTTATACATGATTGTCACACTACTCAAATACACTGAAAATTAACTATTATTTTGTTGTGGTGCATTATCAATGATGCTAATAAGAAGTAGTTACAATCAGAGAATAATAAAACCTTCAGAGTATTGGGCAAGGTATGCTTATTAATGCAGGTACAATGCACATGGATAGCTAGAATATATGAGAGAGAATTTTTAGTACAGAAGTGGTGACATACACTCCTGGAAATGGAAAAAAGAACACATTGACACCGGTGTGTCAGACCCACCATACTTGCTCCGGACACTGCGAGAGGGCTGTACAAGCAATGATCACACGCACGGCACAGCGGACACACCAGGAACCGCGGTGTTGGCCGTCGAATGGCGCTAGCTGCGCAGCATTTGTGCACCGCCGCCGTCTGTGTCAGCCAGTTTGCCGTGGCATACGGAGCTCCATCGCAGTCTTTAACACTGGTAGCATGCCGTGACAGCGTGGACGTGAACCGTATGTGCAGTTGACGGACTTTGAGCGAGGGCGTATAGTGGGCATGCGGGAGGCCGGGTGGACGTACCGCCGAATTGCTTAACACGTGGGGCGTGAGGTCTCCACAGTACTTCGATGTTGTCGCCAGTGGTCGGCGGAAGGTGCACGTGCCCGTCGACCTGGGACCGGACCGCAGTGGCGCACGGATGCATGCCAAGACCGTAGGATCCTACGCAGTGCCGTAGGGGACCGCACCGCCACTTCCCAGCAAATTAGGGACACTGTTGCTCCCGGGGTATCGGCGAGGACCATTCGCAACCGTCTCCATGAAGCTGGGCTATGGTCCCGCACACTGTTAGGCCGTCTTCCGCTCACGCCCCAACATCGTGCAGCCCACCTCCAGAGGTGTCGCGACAGGCGTGAATGGAGGGACAAATGGAGACGTGTCGTCTTCAGCGATGAGAGTCGCTTCTGCCTTGGTGCCAATGATGGTCATATGCGTGTTTGGCGCCGTGCAGGTGAGCGCCACAATCAGGACTGCATATGACCGAGGCACACAGGGCCAACTCCCGGCATCATGGTGTGGGGAGCGATCTCCTACACTGGCCGTACACCACTGGTGATCATCGAGGGGACACTGAATAGTGCACGGTACATCCAAACCGTCATCGAACCCATCGTTTTACCATTCCTAGACCGGCAAGGGAACTTGCTGTTCCAACAGGACAATGCACGTCCGCATGTATCCCGTGCCACCCAACGTGCTCTAGAAGGTGTAAGTCAACTACCCTGGCCAGCAAGATCTCCGTATCTGTTCCCCATTGAGCATGTTTGTGACTGGATGAAGCGTCGTCTCACGCGGTCTGCACGTCCAGCACGAACGCTGGTCCAACTGAGGCGCCAGGTGGAAATGGCATGGCAAGCCGTTCCACAGGACTACATCCAGCATCTCTACGATCGTCTCCATGGGAGAATAGCAGCCTGCATTGCTGCGAAAGGTGGATATACACTGTACTAGTGCCGACATTGTGCATGCTCTGTTGCCTGTGTCTATGCGCCTGTGGTTCTGTCAGTGTGATCATGTGATGTATCTGACCCCAGGAATGTGTCAATAAAGTTTCCCCTTCCTGGGACAATGAATGCATGGTGTTCTTATTTCAATTTCCAGGAGTGTATATCAAAATGGTGGTATTGTTGTTTTATATGCAGAGAAGATTGTATAGAGCCATCAGAGAGGTGGAGGTCAGCGTCCAGGAAAACTGCACACTTATCCCAAAAGATCCAAGTCAGCATGTGATGTTGCAAGCTCTGATTGGAGGGATCGAGTTCCAAGGTGTGAATTATCAATTAAAAAGTAATTTTAGTCAGACTATAAGATCTTTGCAAAAAGGAACAACCCCACACTTCCCAAAAGTGAATGCACAAACAGGTCTCTAATGTCATATCCACACATGCTACTAACCCTCCAACCACCCCCACTGACAGTCTGCATTAAAACACCCTCCCTTATTACCCAAAGCCACTCCTGATTAGAATAGTTTAACCACATTCTTCACCAGGGCTTTAGCTAGCTTTCACAGTCCCCCAAACTGAGGAACATCCTTCCCAAAAACAATGTCTGCCTTTCCTAAAGAGTTACTACACCACCATGTAATAACACACCCCATCCTAATGCAACAGTTACCACAAATCACTTTCCATATGGATCATACTGCTGTGCAAGATTCAGCTTCGACACTCTATGTCCCCACTTGCTACATGGTTATCCTACTCCATCAGAGGCAGGGTCACCTGTGAAAGCAGTCATGCAATACATTAACTCTACTGAAACCTCTGTACAGACCTTTATGTGGCCATGGCCATCTGCCACCTATCCTCCCAAATGAATGACCACTGTAAAAATGTTATTAGGAGCATTGTTGACCATTCATTGGCAGAGCAATCCCCCCCCCCACCCCCCCCAAAAAAAAAAAAAAATCACGTCTCCCAGTACCAGCTTCTTTGAGCTCTGAAGATGGGAATTACCCTTAAAATGTATGCTGTACTTCAATCCCTCTATTCTCCTGGGATCAATCACTGCTAGTCCACACCCCACACCCACTTCTAACTCTACCTACACCCCTTTCCCCACACCTTCCATCCCCTCTCCCATATTTCACTTTAGTTCAGTCTAGTTGCCTCCTTCTACTCTATTCTGCCCCCACCACTCTACACTCCCCTTTTTTAAGAACAAAACAAATGTGCTTGAAATATGTGTGACGCTTGAAACATGTTGCACTTACTCAAATATTAAAGGACATTAAACAGCCAGGAGGAATGAATATTTCATACAGACATTAATTTACTCAGAAATTTTTTAAGTAGTAATTCTGTAGTTTCATAACCAATGAAACTTATGAACTGGGAGATGCAAAGAATTAAAATTATGTAAACATGAGAGTTAAAACATGAATTGACTGACATCTTCATCTTAGTCATAATAATAATAATAATAATAATAATAATAATAATAAATAGTATAAAGGAAAGAAAAAAATACTGCTGCATATAGTACATACTGTCAGAGCTAAATATTAATAATGAAAAAGAACAAAGTTTGCTTAATGTATCATATGCAAAAGTTTATCTTTCATCAGGTGACATAAAAAAAAACAAAGGGAAAAAAAGGTAAGATGGAAAGGAGCAGGTGGAAAAAGGTTTTCGAGATTATGAAGTAGAAGGGACATGAGATGTAAAGAAAGAATTCAGAAATAACAACAGGGATAAGATTTAAAATCCATATTATGAATAATAAGCTACACAAAAAAATGTATAGAAGATGAATAACACTGATGAAAAGAAAATTTCAAAAATATTTAGAAACACTGATAGGAGGTTAGTACAAGGAACAAAGCAGGGTAGTGTACAAGTCCATAACAAAGTACTACAGTGCTCCTCATGGACCCAGAAATCTCTTCTTAGAATGTAGCAACCATATGTGAAATAATTTTTATCATCATCAATTCTCTAATTTGCATGTTGCTCCATCCTCAAAATGCTGTCGACCACCACAGGTGTACACATTCTGTGTTTAACCTGACCATGCTTGCCTTCAACTAGGCAGGCAAGCTGCCACACATTTACCAGCTGAACAAGCAGGCTGCTCTACTCCCATCCAAGCCATGCTGTGCCCAACCAAAGCAGGCTAAGCTAAAGGAGTCTTGCTCACCTACCTGTCTTACCTGTCTTTTCAAAAAGCTACACCACATAGCAGTTTATTCTGTATGCCTTCATTGCAGTGTTATGAGTAGGTTTTGGAAGTTGATGAAAAGTCCTTTTTTTATGAAAAGTCTTCTTTTACTCAAACCTCACAAGGTGAGGCTCAGTAATATGTATACTCATTTTGAGTCCTTGTAGACCATAAAATGGTGGATCTCATTTGTCCCTTTTTTAATTTTTGGTATATTTTCGGCATATTTATTTATTTTGTATGAACTGTTTTCTCTGCAGCTTCACCCTGTTTCAGCTAGTACTGGCTACTCTCAATTCAGACCATTTTCAGGTCACCTCTAACAAATGTTTTCTGTGGTACGGCGAATCATCACTGAAAGTCAAGATCCTTTGAATCTAAGAAGCTGAAGATGTCTATTATACTGCAATTGCAATTAAAGTAAAGTTAAGGAAATCTAGTTTCTGTAACCTTGGTGTGTTTCAGCCAAGTATAACCCCAGTTATATCAATTTTAATTACTTTTTCCAGGATATGTAGTGTGGCTTTACTGAAATCATTTCAGGTGGCCAAAACAGTTCACTCAAAATTCTTAAAATGCATTGTAGCAAATATTAATTTTGTTTTTCATATCATGTCAATCTAAAAATTACAGATCTGAGAGAAGAAGCTTTTCTTTCATACTAAGTTCCCTTCGCACTATGTTGCATACCACCAGAATGTGTTTCTAATAACCACTGAGCCATTTTTCTTTTCCTGTTTCAGTCAATATCTGCCATAAAATTATGAAGCTTATTTACTGCTAAATAGCCTCATGTCCTTAGCACACACTTCCACACACTTGTCCTCATTCAAAATATTTGTGGCACTAGGAAAGTGCTGGTCAAACGTACATACATGTTGCAACACACTTGAGGTTCTCAAATGATTATTTAGTAACTTTACACATAATTTGCATTGTGAGACACCTACCACTTTATCTGAAGCTGCCTCATAACATGCAAAAACTTTTCCCATGATGGACTTGACTTCTGTTTCGTGACTGGTATGTATTGCTCAATTCTTAATTTCTCCTCAATCTCCTTTAAGTCTAGTTTGTTCATTTTGCTGCCCCTAGCATTAAGATAGCTGAGCTGCAGTGAAACTCCCTACACAAACATGTACCTGGCTATTCTGTAGTCATGCTGAATTGATAGCGTAACCTTTTGTCAGGTGCAGCAGGCTGAATGAGTCCTGTGAAGCTTCCCAGGCTAGCGGAAACCTAAGCTTCCGTGCTTTAACCACTGTTCTTCAGTGCATGTGTGCTCCTGAGTCTCCATCATGGCAGGTTGAGTTGCTTTAGTGTTTGTGGCAGCGAACAAGCAGACTGGAAGGAGAATCTGTAGATCTCTGTCACCTACTATATGCCCTGCAAAACTTACACCATGCGAAGGGAAGAAAACTAATGTAAATTAAAACTTATTGAATGGGAAGTGCCAAATACAGATGGTACCTAGCCACATTGTTATTAAGCTTGGTCTTAGGAAGATAGGAACTAATGTGTCCAGTGGTGAAACAAGAAAACAGGCCTCTGTATTATGTTTCACATCATACTCAGTAATACAATACTAATGATGGTAGTTTGTCAGAGGTAGTTCATGATTTCTGACAGAAAGAGTACATTTAATAATACAGTTGTGGGTGGAATAATGTGGTTTCTCAGCTGGAATATTTGGTGAATGTTTTACAGATGAGCTGCAACATGTGCTCAAACTGACAAAACCAAGAGCAATTTTCTATTCAAGGCGATCAGCAACAGCTATCTTGGATGCTGCCAAGAAAATTACTTCAAGATGTGAGATATATTGTTGTATTGATGAGGAACTTGACAGTTTTCTGCTACAATCCAAAAAATTCCATAAGCCTGTGAAGAATGATGTCAAAAGTAGTGACACAGCATTTATTCTTACTTCTTCTGGTACTACTGGACTGCCTAAAGGAGTTGCTTTGTCACATGACAATTTTCTTGTTAGTCTTGCTTGTCTCAGGTTGGTGAAAGTAATAAATATTTTTTCTCCTGTTCTTGATCTTATTGTAGTTTCTAAGGTGTCCTAGCAATTTATAGTTTTTGATGTTTTATTTTCTAAATATTTTCATGATGTAATACACTGCTGGAATGAACTTGTAGATACTTTCCATAATGGGATGTAAGGATTGTATTTTCAATTTATAAAACACAGTTTTGATGTAATAATACTTTCTTTATAGCATACAATACAAGACATATTCAAATGCCACTGAGGACTAAACCTGACTGAAGTCTACAGATTTCACGCTACTCAGTGTGCAGCTCTTGGTCAAAGGTATTATTTCACAAGGTGTTCCCACAGAGTCCCCCACTCTGGTGTGGATAACTGGGGAAATGGTGTCATCACTCACAGATGAATGCCACCAATCATCCGATCTCAGGCTCGTGTGCAAGACACAATCTGATCATTTCTCAGGGGGAGTGGTGGCATTGTGCAGATGCACCTGACTGGTCATGTCATGGCTGGCACATAAGCAAGACATGACTGGACCATTTCTCAGAGAATTCATGATGATTTTGCAGTGAAAGTAGTTTGAACAAGGTTTTGCACAGGTGGTATTTTTGCTGCAGTATGACTTCAGCTTAGTTGTTATTTAGATTTGGTGTGCCAGTGGTCCTGCTTTATTGTCCAGTCAGACAGTATCTTGGGGTTGTGCTTGCAATTGCACAACTCATAATGTACTCTGCAGCCTGCAATTCTATGCATAAGTGCTGCATTGTAAATGAAACCAGCACAATTGTGTCCAATGTGGCATATTAGAACACAATTTGTTGTTTATTTTGGCTGTTGTGAGGTCAGCACTCTGTGGGGAGGAGGAGCTGACTCAATCTGTGGTGATAAGGTTGATTTAGGCCCTCTAAGCTGGCTGCTTTAGAGTGGAGGATGCACTGTCTCCCTTGGCAGTGATTAGGCGAGGTCGCATCATCTCATTAGGCTACTGCAGTGGGGAGAGGCAGTGTATGCTTTGGTGGCAGTTGGGCAAAATTGTGTTGTCTCGGTTTATCACTGCTGTGCAGTGTGTGATGAATATAGTGAGCAGGACAGCTGCCTTTGTTGACAATTTTGTCAACACATTGTTGATTATACAAAGAAAAAACTGTCCAAGTTTAATTCAGCTGGTCAGATCACGTGCTCAGAAAGAATTGTGTAGTGCAGAGATGGTTCAGTTAAACCTCTGCATCAAATTGTCCAAGTACTTGGGTAGCATGTAACTGTTTAACACTGCACTGACTCACAGTACCTGCATGGTTATTCAATGGAGTGAGCTGGGTGCATTATTCCAGGGCACTGAATGTGTCAATTAGATACTCTCTGTCCAAGTGAGCCTTATCTGGAGTACCAATGTAGAGGGAAACACCGAAGTGGCACTGTATTGTCAGTTAACTGTGATCGGTGTAGGAGCTATGTTCAGCAAGGTTCGTGATGATGTTCACACATATCAGGATTTTGGTCGAGTCAACAGTGTGAATATTTTCCCTAATGTGATGTTGGGGTAGCACTATCAATTTATATGACATGGGTTTGGTATAATAATACTTTATTAACAGCACACAATTCAAGATACATCAGAAAGGCAGTGAGGGCTAAACCAGATTGAAGTCCATAGATCTCACACTATTTGGTGTGCAGCTCATGGTCAGAGGTGTTATTTCAGAACATGTCCCAACAAATTAAACAAATATATAAAATGAAACTACATTGAAACAAAGAGAACAAAATTTTCTGTTCATCAAGCAACAGTAGATATTTCATATATACAAAATCTGGAAAGAATCTTGATGTGCTAACTATTTAAAACAGAGGAAATAGTTGCAGAATTGGGTCAATACATAAAGGTCAGACAGTGCACTGAGTCACAGAGGATACAACAGAAAAGTATGAGAGGCAAAGAAACAATGGAATATGCTCTATGGAAAAGGCAATGATGAGATTTATAGCTTTGAATGGAAAACAAAAGCTGTGATCCAGCAATTTTTAGCTTGGAACCATGCTGTAAGTTCTTCAGATAAGATTTTGTTGCTGTATTGGATGTAAAAAATTCATGTGACTACTTCTACTGTCTTTAGTTGGAGAAAGGAGTTCCAGACAACAAATGGCTAATGCACAAAACTCTTTTGGGTATTGATCAGTAAGATGATCCCCCCCCCCCCCCCCCCCCCCCAAGGGTTGGATAGAAGGCTTTCGGTAAAAGGAAATACATCATTTTGGAATGTTAAATACAGGTCCTATACGGTTATCAAGGGAATCTTGAACACTGTCCAGTGAGGTTAATGTGATCACTTATCAAAAGTATGGATAACCATCTTTCCATCTTTTACAATGTGGGCTGTTACGATAAATGCAGGGAGAGAGTCAGTGAGTTTCTCAATGATACTGACACGGATGTTGAGCTGTGATGACTTTAGTGCCATGCCCAACTGTGCTAGGTTTGTTGGTTGAGGATCCATGTCATATACAGCCCAATTGAGATGGTTCAACAGATCTTCCATTGGGCTTAAATCTGGCAGGTTGGGTGACTCTGGGAGTATAGTAAATTCATCCTGATACTCTTCAAATTACACACATACATTATGAGATGTGTGACACATTGAATTGTCCTGCAGGTACATGCCATCATGCCAAAGAAAAATAACCTGCATGTTGGTGTGGACAGGGTGCCCAAGGATCAATGCGTACTTGTGTTGATCCATTGTGCCTTCCAGAATGGCAAGATCACCTAGGAAATTCCACAAAAACATTATCCATACCATAATGCTCCCTCCTCTGGCCTGGACACAGGGAGTGCCCTTTGGCCTGGATCCTTCCAATGATTATTGCAGGGTGTTTGCTTTCAGATGTTTCACACTGTTCACATCAATGGCCATCTGCCCGATGGGGCATAAAACATGATTCATCTGAAAAGGCCGTCTCTCACCACTCAGTGGCCACCCAATTATGCTATTGGCATGCCTTCAGTCCCATGAACAGCTGTCAGCATGAGTGCATGAACTGGGTGCCTGATGTGGAGGCATATAAGCAGCAGTATTCACTGAACAGTCATTGCATAGGTGCTGTTGGTGGTAATGTGGTTCATCTGTGATGTCAGTTGCTCATCAGCTGTACATCAATTTGCTCACATATATCTCTGCAGCTGTTGTTCACCACTGTCACCTATGGCCTGTTGTGCACCACAGTTGCCTAAGCTCTGATTTTGGATAGCATCATTTTGCCATGCATGGCATTGTATAACCACAGTGACACAAAAGAGTTTACAGACTTAGCCATTTCAGGAATGCTTCCACCATTGACTAATGCCCTTTAGGATGTCAGATAAGTTGCTCCATTTCCACATGTAACAAAACTGTTACATAGGGAAACAGTGAAATTTTGCTGGGGCAAAAATTTTCAACTTAAAAAAATAGATTATTTGATTTAAACAAAGAAACTTCAAAATTTTTTTGTTATTCTTGTGTTCCATAGACATCAAGAAACATGTGATCATGGCGGTGTTTCTTACTGATCACGTTGGCCTCCACCACTCAGAGAATTACTCTGAGACAAATGCAAATATTTACTGCTAGAACAGTTTCCAAAACATTACACTTTCGTAATTAGTTCTGCAGTGATACATACATAGTCAGTTGATTTCTTATACATATCTTAGTTCGGTGTAACTTGGAGTAATCTGCTTCCTGCTGCTGCTGCTGCTGCTGAAGTAGTCGTTTCCTCGGTCTATTTCATCTGTTAACTGGATCAAGTTACATGAATTCCATGAAATAATCCAGGTACCAGGTCATTTTATAGTGGTTTATTTATGACAAGCTGCACCATTTCCTCTTAGTGGGAGCCCACTCCATAAAGCAGGCTACATAGTCACAATACTGTATTACAACAATTAGATTATTGCACAGGCTTGTGACACAATGGTTGTGTCTCTAAACTGTCTCCAACTGTCCATTCTTGAGCCTTGTGCTCCTCCTACTTATATGTATTTTTAACAATCAAGTCAACAAAACTACAGTGCAAATTTATTAAATTAACAATTAAAAGTTTAACATTTTAATGAGTAACTATCCACAAAACCTTGCTTATTTTATGCTGAATCTGGAGTATACAATAAAAAAATACTTTTACATAGGATTTACGCCATATTATATAAAACCCTGAAAGATAACAATGCTAACCTAATTTTTTTAAATTATGGCTTCATTTGTAAATGCAAAATATTACAAACATATATTGGACAAACATGACCTACTAGTAACCAAATGGAATAATAAATTTTATGAAATTTAATGTATTATGGGAAATCACTTATTAGATACCATTGGAGTTATGGAACTTTCGAAACAGGAAGGTAAAACAAAAGGGTTGTTTTATTTCACAGATAACGACAGTGACTGCTGTGTATTCCATGTCCCACAGACAGGATTTATAAACCCTCCACTTCTAGTGCTGCCACCTGACATCTGTGAGTAGTTGTTACACATTCACATTGAAAATATGTGGTAGTCACATTAATGTGACAAGGCTGTGTGCCATTCTTCCAGCAAAATAGTGACAAGCTCAGGTAATGATGATGGAGGTGAATAGCGATCACGAACTCATCTCTCCAAAGTAGACCACAAAGTCTACATAACATTGAGATGTGATGGCTGTGGTGGTCAGGACATATATGAAAATTCATCCTCATGCTCACAAAACCAGTCCTGGATTATGCAAAATGTATGAAGAGGGGCCCTGTCCTCTCAGAACACAGCATCACTATTGGGTAACAAACTTTGCACTATGGATGGACTTAATCAGTCAACAGTTATATACATCATCCATGGTGTTAATGCAGTCTTGTAAAGTAACCATGGAGCCCATGGAATGCTATGATATGGCTGCTTGGATCATCATTGAACCTCTGCCATGTTTCACTCTTAGGGCCTAAAATTGGTGAGAAGTTGGAAACGGTATGAAACAAGTTCCACAAGATCAAATGACTTCCTTCCGTTGCTCCATAGTCCAGATTTCAAGGCTTCAGGACCATGTTTTCCTGTTATGGGCAATTGCATCACTGATGAGTGCTTTTGGAATTCCAGCTTAGCCTGGAGTGTCCTGCTTATGGAGCTCCCTTGACATTATTTTGTGCTGACAGGGTTTGTGAGTGCTACATACGGTTCAGCAATAACTTTTGCAACTATCCTCTTATTTTTGTCACCCTCCTCTTCAGTGATCATCTGTCACAGTCACTGGACACACACTTTCTTCTGTGTTCTGACTTAGTGGATGATGTTTTTCTGCTTTCCCTGTATGTGGTATAAATCTTTGATATGGTGCCTCTTGAAATACCAAAAACCATGGTCTACCACGGTTACAGAAGCATTCACCATACAAGCACTAACAATTTGTCCATATTTTAAGTCACTTAGCTTCAACTTAGTGCTCTCACAACAACACAGAACACTGTTTTGACCATGAATGATACTTTCAACATATTGAGGACATTGCACAGGTGCTGTTCAAGGTCATACGCATCAGCCCAAACTGCAGGCTTTGCTTGCTCTGCATTTATGTTCAAGCATGAGCTTCTCATGGTGTTTCCATATCTCTGTCTGAGAAAAAATCAAATTTGTTGGAGTTACACGGAAAACAAAATACTGTTGATACATGGTGTTAATGAACATTTTCATCACTCTCATCACACTGAATAAACAATATGTTTCTCAATCATTGGCTGATAAAATGTGCAATAAAAGACAATGATTGCAGATCTCTACCACATGGATGTATGTTTATCTTCTGAGTGGATCCATGGATGTTTATTCACTTTAGGGCTGCTTACAACAGCAACATGCATATCAGTTACTGGGACTGTTTTTTTCAGGTGAAGACATCTTTGCAATTAATTGTTCCTTGTGAAATGGTAGACCAATCCTACATATACTGGATACCTTTTTATTATGGATTCACAAAAAGGTATTATTAATAATCTAATAACACATCTGTTGTGTGATAGTGGACCCAAAACACTATTCTGAGGACTCCAATTAACTTTCTGTGTATGACATTATGATACATCTCAATAGTAGGAAAAATGAAATGTGGGAATTTATGAGAGATTACTGAAGTAAAATAACATGTCAAAGTGTTAATGGATGAAACAGCTACAGAAGTGTTTGTAGCCTTAAAAGAGGTATTAATGAAAGGAATATACCTACAATGCATGGAAAATGCATTTCAACAGAACAAATGCTGAAGAACAAATCACCATTTAAAATCAGGGCTTAGTAAGAATAGATGAAATTAGAAACAGATAAAACTGAGATACAGAGTAAATGTGACACACACTCCAGGCAATTGTAGGAATCAACATGGATTCCGGAAACAGCAATCGTGTGAGACCCAACTCGCTTTATTTGTTCATGAGACCCAGAAAATATTAGATACAGGCTCCCAGGTAGATGCTATTTTTCTTGACTTCTGGAAGGCGTTCGATACAGTTCTGCACTGTTGCCTGATAAACAAAGTAAGAGCCTATGGAATATCAGACCAGCTGTGTGGCTGGATTGAAGAGTTTTTAGCAAACAGAACACAGAATGTTGTTATCAATGGAGAGACGTCTACAGACGTTAAAGTAACCTCTGGTGTGCCACAGGGGAGTGTTACGGGACCATTGCTTTTCACAATATATATAAATGACCTAGTAGATAGTGTCGGAAGTTCCATGCGGCTTTTCGCGGATGATGCTGTAGTATACAGAGAAGTTGCAGCATTAGAAAATTGTAGTGAAATGCAGGAAGATCTGTAGCGGATAGGCACTTGGTGCAGGGAGTGGCAACTGACCCTTAACATAGACAAATGTAATGTATTGCGAATACATAGAAAGAAGGATCCTTTATTGTATGATTATATGATAGCGGAACAAACACTGGTAGCAGTTACTTCTGTAAAATATCTGGGAGTATGCGTGCGGAATGATTTGAAGTGGAATGATCATATAAAATTAATTGTTGGTAAGGCAGGTACCAGGTTGAGATTCATTGGGAGAGTCCTTAGAAAATGTAGTCCATCAACAAAGGAGGTGGCTTACAAAACACTCGTTCGACCTATACTTGAGTATTGCTCATCAGTGTGGGATCCGTACCAGATCGGGTTGACGGAGGAGATAGAGAAGATCCAAAGAAGAGTGGCGCGTTTCGTCACAGGGTTATTTGGTAACCGTGATAGCGTTACGGAGATGTTTAACAAACTCAAGTGGCAGACTCTGCAAGAGAGGCGCTCTGCATCGCAGTGTAGCTTGCTCGCCATGTTTCGAGAGGGTGCGTTTCTGGATGAGGTGTCGAATATATTGCTTCCCCCTACTTATACCTTCCAAGGAGATCACGAATGTAAAATTAGAGAGATTAGAGCGCACACGGAGGCTTTCAGACAGTCGTTCTTCCCACGAACCATACGCGGCGGGAACAGGAAAGGGAGGTAATGACAGTGGCACGTAAAGTGCCCTCCGCCACACACCATTGGGTGGCTTGCAGAGTATAAATGTAGATGTAGATGTAGAACAAAAACTACTGTAGTACGGAATGGGAAAAGCAAGCCATGTTGGAAATATACACACACTTCATGAATTATTACACGGTAGAATCTTACATTGTTGCAAAAAAATCTACTTACTGCACAAGAGAACCATAGTTACGTGACGAGAGGTATGGTGAGATATAAAGAGAACATGAAGTTAAAGCTGCACTGTTCCATAATAACTATACAACTTAAGATTTGAAGGATGGAAGTGTGGCTAAAAGTTGTTTAAGGTTCAGAAAAATATAAAATTTTTTTACATTAAGCTCATTGGGGAGTTTATTTATGATAATGGAAGTTTTGGTCGTAAACAACAACAGGGAATCATTCAGCTGCAGATGACTGTATGAAAGTTAGAAGAATGATAAAAGTTTTAACAATAATGGTGATTTACGGCCTTTAACTTTGCCTCTCACAACCTGTGTCCTTCCCTTGCAGTCTCAGTGGAATTTGCATATGTTGCCATGTCGGATGTGAGTTCAGCACGCCATTGAGGAGAAAGTTACTGTTATGAACAAATGAATGGCACTACCACTAGTTGTGGCAAATTTATTCATGGAGGATTTTGAAGAGAAAGCTCTGTAAAAACCTGTACTGAAACCCACATGCTTTTTCAGTTTTTTTGATGACACACCTGTGGTGTGCCCATATGTGAGTAAAAGGCTCCAGGAGTTTTTCCAGCATCAGAACTCTCTGCACCCTAGCATGAAATTCACTATGGAGATGGAAGAGAATGGCAAACTCCCTTCTTTTGATGCACTATGGGAAACACTGTGTACAGGAAAGCCACCCACACTGATTTGTATTTCTATACTTCCTGTGCATATTATCCTTCAAAGCATAAGGGTGTGCTACATGCACTGGTCCACAGAGCCCATGTAACATTCTCCAAAGAAAGCTTAACACAACAACTCAACCATCTTAAAGTTGTATTAAAGAAGAATGGATGCAGCGGGAGACAAATCTGACATATTCGTACTTTCAGGTAGAAGGTATAGGCTCAGAAAATAGAACACAACAAGATGTATAAGACAACAGAATATCTGCCATACACAAAAACTGACAAAGTGTGAAACAAAATCAGCAGGATCTTGGCTTGACATAAAATCAAATGCCCTATTAGGTATGGTGAAGGTTAACTTGGGGCCTCATAAACTGGGTGTTCATCATTTTCTATGCAAATGCAGTAAGGCATATATGAAGCAGACTGTGTGAACAGTTGAAGAAATGTGCCAGGAGCACTGCATTGCTGTAGGGCACTCAATGAAATATGAACAAATGGAAATGCTAAGACAGACCTCTTCATTTTGAGGCTGTGTTCTAAAGGAGTCTGTTGAAGTAGCAGTGACTGAGGGCGTGAACAATAGAGACAGCAGCTTGGCTCTCAGTTAAGTGTGAGCCCATAGCTCAGCCAGCTGAAGTCACAATATCAGTCAAAAGTGACTTGCAAGCCCAACAGACAAGCAAACACACTGAGGGCTGGAGTTTGTATCCAGCATTCGGTGATTATATCTTCCCCCATCATTCCACCTACTGAACAATAAGAGTGTAAAGGATGCATGATGTAGCAAAGTAACTCATTCTATAGGAATTTTGAAGCTAAATGTTTCATCAAATTATGGCTCAATTTGTATTCCTTAATAGTTTGGTTAACTGTTGTGATTGGCAATTTTTTGGAGAAAGTGGCTCCTTCTTCAGGCAGGAAGGTTGAAGAGGAAGGATGAAGACTGAAGGAAAAGGACTGGAGAGGTCTAGGAAAAGTGGTAGATTTTGGGAAAGTCACCTGGAACCGCAGGTCAAGGGAGACTCACTGTGCAGTCTTTCCTTCTCACCCTGTACAGTAAGTCTCCCCTGACCCGCAGTTCTGGGTGACTTTCCCAAAATATACCCCTTTTTCTAGACCTCTCCAATCCTTTTCCCTCAACTTTCTTCCTTCCCCTTGAACCTTTCTGCCTGGAGAAGGAGCCACTGGCTCTGAAAGCTTGCCAGTCACAACAGTCTTTTATGTGTGTGTGTTCTGCCGCCACCCGATGAGTAGATTTTTTTTATCTATCCCTTTAAATAATTTTATCAATAATTGATTGTTTTCATTGTTGATAGTTTGGTTGGCTGTTATGTTTCTTAAACAAGGGGTAGTCGTTGTTGAAGTGAGATGACTACTAGCCAAAATGAAATTGCTTCTCAATATATCTTTGGATAAGTAGATGTTCACGAACATGGTTCTAATTACTGTAAGTCAGAAACCTTTCTTACTTTAATCTACACATAAGAATACAAATTGAACATATAAAATTCTGTAAGTATAATTATCAGAGATTGTATTCTCATGTGTATTTCTTCGAATACAGGTTTTATTTACCAACATCTGGGTGTGCAAATCTGAACTGTCATACCTCATACATGGAAAATTAGTAATGCAGCCCTAGCATCAGATACACAACCTAATTCTTTACAACACCCCCTAGAATTCTATAGATAATCCATTAGGGATGGAATTCTATTATCTATTAATTTTGCTCACATTTGCATTAGAATTTACTTATTTGAGATATGGCCATTTTTATTATGATGTTCAGAACAGCAACAATTCTTTTTGATAAATATCAAAATATTAGCATAAATATATCAAAAAGCATTTGAGATATTGTGGATAATGTTTAAGATACTGTACTGACTACATGCACATGTATATCCCTGGGCCAGAAAGTTACTGAGGTATAGGTAGGTGCCCACAGACCAAAATAAAATGGAACATTGAGATGAAACTTCTCAGACAATGAGCTCAATTCCTTCCTCAAAATGATACAATCTCCCTAACCCCTTTAATTAAAAACATTGACATTATATATAAGTATCTCTTATAAAGAAGAGTGAGATGTATCTATGTCTAAATGTATAGGACAAATGCGTCCACTTTAAACCTTCAACATTAACAATTCCCCAAAAAGAGGTCACATATACTCCATTCAGGTTTCCAGTATTTCAAGCTCAAAAGAAAAACGTTTGAATTAGGAAAGACACAAAAATTACATGCCATTTAACAAATGAAACCACAATGAACATTGTTCAGTAAGTGTGTATGTTTGTGTGTGTGTGTGTGTGTTTATATATATATAATTTTTCATGGAATGTTTCCCTCTATTATATTGATATTATAATGTAGTTTTCCAGTTTCATAGTTGCAGTTCTGCAAGAGTTTGCTCAATGATTTTCTAAGTTTACTTTCAAGAAATTAAAAAAAGGCTGTTAGTTTCAGTAATCTTCATGATTGGTGCTTCTGGCCCCACTTATGTATCAAATATATTAAAGTTGCAATATGGGCACTAACAACATACAACACCTTTAGATTTGTGGACGTTACAAAAACACATCTGTCTCATGCCACACTTGACAAGTAACTCCCTCCTCAGCTTTTCCGTACCATACATCTCACACTTGCCAAGAGTCAACACAGTCTTTACACATGGACTATCTTATGTAGGTTACCAGTACTAATAACTTTTCAGATTTAGTTTCAGTATTAAATGATGCTAACTTTATAGTAATATCTTCACTTCATTTTAATGATTACATCTAGAGCAGGGGCGGGCAAACGTTGCACGCGGTTCATGAGCACACAGCGCTGCACGTGTGCTGCTCGCGTGCAATCGTCGACTGGGGCAGTTGGCGACGGCCGGCAGGTTGCTGCAGTGTAGTGCCAGGCTAAGCTGTGGGACATTGATGTGAAGCGACCACTACGTAGTGAACGTTGTGTTTCAAGAACCGGAAAATGCAGAGTGAAACAAGGAAACTGAGAAGTGGAGATTAGCTATCTTTTAAAAAGTAATGGGAGAATCGTATTATCTTTGTGCAAAAACGTGAAAATTCGAAATGTTTAATATGTTGCAGTATTCTCGCTGGTCAGCAGAAGTTTAGTATTAAAGGCCATTATAACAAATTTCACAAGGACGAGTACAATTTATTGTCAGATTCTGAGCGGATGGGGAAATTGACTGAGCTTAAGAAAAGCGATCTGACGATACTAGATGAATCTGTCGTAGTTGCTGTGGTCACGAGAGATCTGCGACTTCCTTTTGTCATGTCTCTCATCTAACTGACTTAACATTTTATGGAGCACTGTTTTCAATTTTTCAGGATGACAACAATAATAGACCAGCAGTACATGCAAGTTATAAGAGTGTGCTTAATATAGCGAGAGCTGGAAAACCATTTGCTGAATTAGTATGTGTCGGTTAAGAGCAAACATCAGTGATGAAAATTTAAGTAACTGTTTGTGTTTGTCTGTATGTAGAAATTTTGTTCCACTCCACCTGTGATAATTAAATAAAACATATCGTAGGTAACAGGTACTCTTTCAAAACACGACACCTTTCAAGCACTCCTACTAACCTTATTTTGTTCCACTCCACCTGTGATAATTAAATAAAATGTATCGTAGGTAATAGGTACTCTTTCAAACCAGGATATCTTTCAAGCACTCCTACTAATCTTATTGCTTCATTCAATAAAGCAAGCTAGGAAACAAAATGCATTGCAGAGGAAGGAGCGGACAGAAGGTAAGGTGGGGAGGGGAGATAAGCGGGTGGCCAGCTTGCCCCTGTGTGCACGCAGAACACCTGTTAACTGCACGCGTGCAAATGCAGCACACACGTGCAGGATTGCTGCCCGCCCCTGATCAAGAGTAATGTAATTTAGAATTCCTGTTTTCGCATTCAGGAGGATGACGGTTCAATCCCGCATCCGGCCATCCTGTTTTAGGTTTTCTGTGATTTCCCTGAATCGCTCCAGGCAAATGCTGGGATGGTTCCTTTCAAAGGGCACGGCTGACTTCCTTCCCCATAGTTCCCTAATCCGATGAGACCAATGACCTCGCTGTCTGGTCTCCTTCCCCAAACAACACAACACACAAATCCCTGTTTTCAGCAGCTCTCAGTGGGTGTTGTTGATGTTCATAAAGACAAAATTACAATTTCACACTGGCTTGTTTGTCAGCATGGCTTTTCATGTTTAAATATTGTTTTAGTGTTACAGAATTTCAACCCAAGTTGCAATTTACGTAATAAATACTTACATTTTATCCCAACTGAAAAATTTCAAAATTATCTAAATTTCATTGTGTTTACTCTGTCTTTTAAGCTTTTCAATGAGATATAAATTAATAGTGGTAATAACTTTTAAAAGATACATAAATTTTGAAGCTAGGTATTTCATCAGATTAAGGGGCAATCTGTATTCCTCAAGTGTTTGATTGATTTCAGTATTTTACACAAGGTGTGGTCATTTACAAAGCAAACCACCTATCAGCTACAATTAAACTGTTTCTCAAGATATTAGATCTCCAGATAAGTAGATGGCCACTAATACAGCTGTAATTACTATGTGTCCAAAACCTTTCTTTCCTTTTTCAACATGTGAGAATAAAAAGGAACATTATAGATTTATATAAGTTTAAATATCAAAGATAGTATTGTGGTACACATTTCTTCATCTCTGGGCTATATTTGGTTACATTTTCAAGTGCAAAACCTAACAGTAGTACTTGCTACATGGCAAAACATTACTGTAGTACCTGATACACGATTTATAACAATATTGTAGTGCCCAATATGTGGACTAATTCGATAAAAACCCTACAAAATAAGCCCATAGATTTCATTGCAGAGTTCAGCAAGCAGGCCTATAAAGAAAATTGGTAAGATATCATAAGTATAAATTACAATATCAGCACAGGGTCCAAACAATACAGAGTAAGTGCATAGATTTAATTTCAGAGTTCAGCAAGCAAGGCCATACAGATAGTGGATAAGTCATCATAAGTATACACTGATCAGTCAGAACATTATAACTACCTACCTAATAGCCAGTATGTCCACCTTTGGCAAGGATAGCAGTGGCGACACATCGTGGCATGGAAGCAATGAGGCCTTGGCAGGTTGCTGGAGGGAGTTGCCACCACACCTGTACACACAAGTCACCTAGTTCCCGTGAATTCTCAGGAGGAGGGCGATGAGCTCTGATGCCACGTACAATCACATCCCAGATGTGTTCAATTGTGTTCAGATCTGGCAAGTTGTGATGCCAGCACATCAATTGGAACTCGCCACTGTGTTCCTTAAACCACTCCTGGCTTTAAGATATGGTGAATTATCTTGTTGAAAAATGCCATTGCAGTTGGGAAACATGATCCTCATGAAGGGGTGTATGTGTTCTGCAACCAGTGTATGATACTCCTTGGCTGTCATGGTGCCTTACATGATCTCCACTGAACCCATGGATGCCAATGTGAATGTTCCCCACATGTGCCAATGTGAATGATAATGATGCTGGTGCCAGCTTGTCTTCATGCCGCAGCACAGGTGTCAAGGAGCTGTTCTCCTGGAAGATGACAGATTTGCACCCTCCCATTGGCGTGATGAAGAAGGTATCGGGATTTATCAGACCATGCAATGCTCTGACACTGTGCCAACATCCAGTACCGGTGGTGATGTGCCTATTTCAGTCAAGTTGCTGATGTTGTGATGTTGTGGTTACAACATTGGCATATGCATAGGTCATCGGCTATGGAGGCCCATCGTCTGAGTGTTCAGTGATTTGAGTGTTCAGACATGCTTGTACTCCATCCAGCATTAAAGTCTGATGTTAGTCCTGCCACAGTTCACAACCTGTCCTGTTTTACCAGTCTGTCTAGCCCACAACATCTTACATTTGTTACAAGAGGTGAGTACCCAACTCCACGACTTCTAGATGTGGCTTCACCTGTTCCCAAGTGCTGAAGACACTCAACACAGCACTCCTCAAGCACCCAACAAGTCATGCAGTTTCTGAAATGCTCATGCAGAGCCTCTGGGCCATCTCAATCTAGCCTCAGTCAAAATCAGATAGATCACACGTCTTTCCCATTTGGCGCATGAACAGCACACTCACTGATACTGCATGCACCGTGCATGTGTCTCACTAGCAGTCATTCTGCACCAGGTAATGCTGCTGTCACCTGAGTGGGTTTATATCAATAGTAGGTTGGTGCTTCTAACATTCTGGCTGATCAGTGTAAACCAACCCACAAAGAAAACTGTTAACTTATCATAAGCTACAATGTCAATGCCATGGCAGAGTCAATAGAGCAAATCCATAAACTCAGCAATTGTATCATCATAAGTACAAGACTGAGCACCACAGCAGCTTCCAGAGAAGTATAGTATAATCACAAGCTCCCAAAGTACTCAAGTGAGAACGGAACAAGTGAGAGACATGGCATGGGACAATCTCTGACAGGACATCACACATCTGAATTCAATAGAAAAGGCAGTATGATTTCCAGATTACTGAAGAAAAAGAAAGAGAGAGAAATGACAGAAGAGGGTCAGTTCAAATATCTAGGAAGAAAGATTGAGAAGAAATGAAACACATCATAGATTTGTAGATCATTAGAAATGGAACATGCACACAGATAGGTCAATGTTGGGGAAGGAAAGCCATCTTGTTCTTTGAGAAGGGCGTATTCTGGTATTAATGTTAATCAGTCTAGATAAACCCCAAAAAACCTGCATCAAGGTGGCTGGATGGGAATTTGGAGAAAGCGAAAGTGAGCCATCTCATTGTAGTGAAACAAATCTAACTGATCAGAATATCTGCTACAACTCTCTCATACAACAGCTAGAATGACACCATGCAATGTCCACTGTCGGCCGGCCGCGGTGGTCTAGCGGTTCAGGCGCTCAGTCCGGAACCGCGCGACTGCTACGGTCACAGGTTCGAATCCTGCCTCGGGCATGGATGTGTGTGATGTCCTTAGGTTAGTTAGGTTTAAGTAGTTCTAAGTTCTAGGGGACTGATGACCAGAGATGTTAAGTCCCATAGTGCTCAGAGCCATTTGTACCATTTGTCCACTGTCACTGATTTCTCTGGAGACCAGTAGGAGGTGCCAGCAATCATCGTGAGGGCTAGAATTTTGGTGTCAGAACAGAGGTAAGACCAGGCATCTGGCTGGCTGCAAGACACTTTAAATTGTGGCGTGGATCTTTACTGAATTTCACCTGGATTATGTTTTGCATTGTTGTTCATGGATTATTGATGGGTTTGCTTGACCCTTGATTGTCTGGATTATTACCTTGGTGTGGTCCTCAATTTATGGTGATGCAGTGTGCAACAGAATTATGAACTCTCGAGTGATTACCATGTATCTACATTTGTGGGATAAAAGGTGTGTTTTATCACAGAAGGTATACTATTGGTAATAAGAATTCAAACTTGGAACTTCTGTGAGAGCAACAGATTAAGTTCAGTGATCATGGATACAGAATTCATGAAACTGTGACAGTAACAGCTTCAAACACAATATGAGGCATGATAAGACAAATTACAAAAGAAAATTCTGGAACAACAAACAGCTGTAACATCTTACACTATAGCAATTCATCAGGTCAGAACAGCTTCCACCACCACCATTCACACAACTTCATCCAGAAGCCACAGTTGATTTTGCTCATAATACAGATGTATGCAGTTCAACTTCCAGATGAGTAAGAGAAAAGATGTAGCTAAATAGTGTTTATCTACTATCTACTAACCCCAATTATAGTGCCTTCTACAAAAAAAAATCTACTATCTACTAACCCAAATTATGATGTCTTCTACAAATTATGGTGTCTACTACAAAAAAATATTTTCTCTCAATAAATGTGTGTGTTTACATTTGTCTGAAATCCAGTTTGTTCTCTGTGCATTACAAGGCACAAACACATGTTGTATTTGGTAGGCTTTCATTTCTTGGATGTTGCAAGAAGTCACAACACTCATATGCTGTATGGGCAGCTGATCTCAAATGACTGACCCATAAGTGTCAATTTTTGTGTTGAAATCAGAATTGTAAAATGTCCTATGCTGAATCATTAGTGGGTAATATAATAATTAAAAATGCACCCCATAAAGAAGTTTGTGAACAAACATTGCAGTAAACAAATCCTACTGTCAAAAACATTTGAAATGCCACCTGTAGCATGGCACTATTTTGAGGAAGGCAGCATATCTTATGTAAAACTGCTTAAAATATTGAATGCAGGACAGCAAAATTTTGATGTGAGTTAGGTTGAATGTGTAACACAGCAATCCCATACACACCCCAGTAAGTGTGATCAGAACTCATCAAGGTCATCTTTGTCATCCAACTCAGGATTGAATCCAAATGCTCATTTAGGGACAAAGCCCCAACAACACATCACCACAGGCACAAATTTGACTCCAGTCTTTATGTACTCCATCTACCACCCAACCTCACTACAATGGCAGGAAGCAGTATTGAGGCTGCCCAGATTGTTTTTCTAAATATGCATGCACTCAGGGCCTGTACAGTGAAACATGTTGTGCACAGTGCTGTAAGGATATGTGGCAGAAGACTGTAAAAGAAGCACTGTGTTACACCAACAACACCCCAGCAGTATAAGCACATTACAGCCACAGTTGAACCTTTTCCTGCAAAAGTTCTCTCTCCCACTAACAATCAACAACCACATAATAAAATTTCTTTTCTGTTCCAGTTCCCCAGTTTCTACTATAGATGAGGAAATCTAAACTCAGATTGGGTCTCTGTCTCTACAGGTGACATCACAAATTTTACAACCCCACTGCATACTTTTGCATGCTAAATGCACAGTGATGGAACTGTACAAAAGAGTCAGCCATCCAATTTATTTTTTAGTTATGCAGTCACAATGGACAAAAAACACTTTTGGAATGGACACTTTTTCATCTGTGGATTTAAATATAGCAGTCAACAGCAACACTGTATTGGCAGTTGAACCATGATCTTGACTCACTGTGCACTAATTTTCAGACCTACTTTCACCAGGCTGAGGGTGTAAGAACTATTATATAACTCGCATTCAGCTAAAGTCTTCTGCAGCATCTCATTACTTTAGAGGCAGACCAGTACCAGCAGCATTTTGAGATGAGATCAAGTACAAATTAAATCATTTTGTGAAAGGAAACATTCACAAACCTGTCACATCCAATCAATGGATAACACTATTGGTAGTGTTATGAAAACCAAATAGTTCCTAACATGTTTGTGCTAACTTAAGACCAACTATAAATGCACAATCACAGATTGTCATCTATCCTATATGAAGGCCATGCGAGATGATGTCAAGACTATCAGGTAGACAGTATTTCCGCAAAATGGATCTCTCTTAAACTTAGTTACAGTTGCCACCAGACAAACAGTCCCATCAATTCATGGTCATCAATACTCCATTTGGATTGTATACATACAGTAGGGTATTTTTCAAAATTGGTAGTGCACAAGTTGATTCCAAACATTGTGAAACAGTCAATCATCTCAATAATATATTAGTAAGAAGTGCTACAAAGGAGCAACATATAGTGTACCTACACCTTCTTTTCCAGACACTACAACAAAATGGCTTAAAATGGAACCTACAAAAGTGCAAATTCTTTCAAGAACAGGTGGAGTATTTAGGTCACATATTTATTTGTAAAGGATTTCAGTTGACTCAGCAACTTGTGGAATCATAGAAAAAATCCAGGTCTACAAACTTAAAAAAGCCATCAGTTATTCCTTAGCAAAAGAATTGATTATGCAAAATATAATCAAATACCATCCAGATCACCAAACTCCTTAACAAACTATGCAATGAAGGCACAAAATATGAATGGTCACAGCAGTGTCAGGGGGCTTTTCACAAATTTAAACATAATGTAAAATCAAATGTCTTGTATTGGTCACTGACATGTCTCAGCATAGCATCAGCACCATTCTTTCTCACAAAAGCAATGGTTGGCATCATATGAGGAGTGTCCAAAAAATTCCAGAACATTCGTTGTTTTGTGCCTATGATGTGTTGGAGCAAAATACAGTTGGCATTCTTGCACATGCCTGTATTTAATGTGTAACTGCTGGGAGCTTCATTGTTGTATGTCTGTTAGTTATTGTTTAGTGCTGTATTGAGTAGAACGTTGTGTGACAAAGTTTGCAAATTTTGAGACTGCAGGCTTAGAGAAGCAATGTAACTGCATTAAATAGTGCATGAAACTCAAGAAGACCTTTCAAAATACACACCAAATGATGCAGAAAGCCTATGGTGATGAGTGCTTAATACATACTCAGTGTTACACATGGTTCACATTTGGATTGAAGTTAAAGATGGCTCTCATTCAGGATGCCCTTTGACACCTACCGATGATGCTCACATCAGGAACATCACAGGAATTATGCATGCCAATCAAACCCAGACTCTCAGAGACATTGCAGAAGAATGTAACATTTCAGTTGGATCATGTCATGAAATCCTGACACAGCATCTAGGAATGCATCATGTTGCCATCAAGTTTGTCCCATGGCCTACAATTCAAGACCAGAAAGACCTTCATCTCACAATCTGTGAAGAGATCTTGGATCACACAAATGAGAACAATATGTTCCTTAAAATAATCATAATTGGTGGTGAGATATGGATCTATGGTTATGATGTTGAGACCAAGGTTCTATCTTCACAATGAGTCAGGAAATATTCTCCAAGACTAAAAAACGTTTGTCAGGTCAGGTCACATCTCAAAGCCATGCTGATAGTTTTCTTTGATTTTGAAGGAATAGTTCCTCATGAATTCATGCAACAGGACATGTTGTGATGCCTGTGATAAAATGTGAAAAGGAAATGGCTTGAAATGTGGAGAGACAATTAATGTCTCTTGCATCATGATAATGCACCTGCACATTCATCCATTTTGATGCATGACTATTGCACAAAAAAACGAAATCACGGTGCTGCCTCATCTTCTCTACTCTCCAGACCTGGCCCCTGCAGATCTTTTTTTTCCAGTATTGAAAACCTCATTGATAGGACAAATATTTGCAATGACAGATGAGATAAAAGGAAATTCACAGTTGGTGCTTCATGCAATCCAGCAAGAGGCATACTAAGACTGCTTCCAAAGTGGAAACAGCATTGGGAGTGGTGTATCAATTGTGGAGGAGAGTATTTCAAAGGAGACCATGCACAATAAGTAAAAGGTAAGCACAGAAAAATTCCAGAATGAGATTTTCACTCTGCAGTGGACAGTGTGTTGATATGAAACTTCCTCGGGAGGACGGGGCGTGATTCGTGCTTGGGTAGCTCAGATGGTAGAGCACTGGCCCGCGAAAGCAAAGTCCCAAGTTCGAGTCTTGGTCCGGCACACATTTTTAATCTGCCAGGAAGTTTCATAGAAAAATTTTGTGGACAAAGTTCCGGAACTTTTTGAACAGACCTCGTACACTGTTCGGTCACATTAATGTGACCACCTTTCAAAAGCCTGAATAACCACCTTTCACAGTATGGACCATTGCAAGTTGTGCAGGAAGAGATTAGCGAGGTTCTGGAAGGTACTAAGAGGGGTATGGAGCCGTGCTGACTCCATTGCTGTGGCCAGCTGTGCAAGGTTTCTCAGTTGAGGACCCACGGTGTGAACAGCGAGATTGATATGATCTAACAGATTCTTGATAGGGTTTAAATCTGGAGAGTTTAGTGACCAGGGTGATATGGTATATACACCCTGGTATTCTCCAAACCACACTGCAAGGTGTTTGACATGTGCATTGTCTTGCTGGTAGATGCCATCATGCTGAGAAAAAGTGAACTGCATGTAGGGGTAGACGTTTGTTGGTCCATTGTGCCTTCCATAATGATGTGATCACCCAGGGAATGCCATGAAAACATTTCCCAGACTATAACTCATGCAGAATGTTTGCTTTCAGACATTTCACACTGTACACATCAACAGCCATCTGTCCGATGGAGCGGAAAACATGATCATTTGAGAAAGCCACCTGTTGCCACTCAGTGAACAACCAGTTCCAGTACTGACATGCAAAATCCAGCCTTCACCTCCAATGAACAGCAGTCAGCATGGCAGTGTATACAAAATGCTTGCTGCAGAGGCCCATAAGAAACAACATTTTCTAAACGGTCATTGAGGAGACACTGTTGGTAGCTCCTTGATTCATGTGGGTAATCAGTTGCTCAACAGTTGCCCCATCACACCTCCACAGCTGTCGTTCACCACTGTCATCTGTGGCACAGCTGTCTCAGCATTGGTTTTGGGTAGCACCATTTAGCCATGGACGATATGCTTTAGCAAGGTAACAAATGAACAGTTAACAAATTTAATGATTTTGGAAGAGTCAACACATTTCCATTGATAAACATTCAAATCCCAATGGTCCCATGGCCACTGCAGTCATAACTGATGATGTTGTTGGGTCAACATGTGATCATGTAGGGGTGGTATGCTGCACAGATCCATGTTCAACAATGTAAAATAAACTATGTGCTCTGAAACACTTGTGCATGCACCAGGATTGTGCTCTTTTGGGAGAGGTGCCACAGATCACCATCTATCCTAATTTATAGAGCAGACTAGCCTCTGAACCCAACATTCTGTGAAGAGTCATGGACATCTCCACCATTTAGTGCATAGTGGTCCATTTGCAGTCCACATCTTCGTTAGGGCGATTCCTCATCAATGTCTGCTCTGCTTGCCTACTTTTGTTACCATGTTATGTGCCTGCAGTGCCACCAGGTGGCATCAAATGTTGCGGCAGCCAGTGGTCACAATGTTTTGGCTTATCAACGTCTATTTATATCATCTAACTATGAGCTTAATACCTTGCGATATCTGGTGTCAATGACACCAACAGCAGCTGGTAAGGTGTATTAACTGACCATAACATGGGCCTGGCTGCTAACGTCAAGCAGGAGATAAAGTCCAGCTGCCGGGCAGCTGCAAGGCACTTTGAATCATGTGGTGAAGCCTACACCTCACCACACTTCATGACCTGGTTGATTACTTTATTTCAACTAGATTACATTTTTTTTATTGCTGGTCTATTGATTATTGATATATTTGCTTGACCATGCACTGTCTGGATTCTTTTCTAGGTGTGTTATGTAATTTAAGATAACTTGATGTGAACTGAAATTGGAAGCTATCAAATGGCCATAGTGTATTCATATTTTCTGTGTAATTAAGAGTGTGCTGCATCATAGCAGATGCAATAATATTTATCTTACCTACAATATTTTGAATAGTCGAAATCTGAACATTAGGTTAAATGGAAGACATTTGAGTTAAGTTTGCATGAAATTTGTGAAAATCTCAAATTACCTCATTAGATGTTATGAATGATGAAGAAAGAGTGATCCCTTCACACATAAAAAAATACGGGAGCATAAAATCTCAAAGAAGATTATTAAAATCAAATATGAAAAGAGAACAACCAAGTAAGGAGAAGAATAGGAATATAAAATAATGGAACAAATTTTTATTTTTTTAATTTAGTTTTATCAAAATACCACAGAGGGGATGAATATGAGAAAAATGACAAAACAACAAAGAAACTGATGATACCTCGCTGTCACAAGTACAATAGGCATAAAACTGAAAAGAATTATATCATGACAATACACTCATTTTCCAGAGTTTTACACCAAATAAACAAATTTTCTACCAATCTGCCTTCTTCTTAATCAATATTCTTCTTACAACAAGGGAGGTCAAATCCTCCAGATACCATCTTAGTATTTAAGTTGCTTATTTTTAATGCCAAATCTAAAAGCAGACATAACTGCGTAATAGATGAAAAATAATTATTTGATTTGGAAATAATTAATTCTGTATACTTTAATACACATATACTGTAAAAATTGTTATTTTAAGGTATTCTTAAATAGATTGTTTCATGATTTTGCAGTGTCTATTATGTAATATATGTAACTTAAGATTATGCATAATGTTTGTTGAAATTTAGGAGTGCTATTTTTTTTAAATGAAAGGTATTGATTTCATTGTAAACAGACATCCTGATTTTAATCCAGATGAAGAATATGGAAAAGAAATGGTTGCTTATCTGCCATTCTTTCATGCTTTTGGTCTTCACGTAATGATTGGATGCTTTGATGAAGGTATTGCCATGATAATCATGACACAATTTGACATAGACACGTTTCTGCAACTTATACAGGATTACAAGGTATTCTAAATTTCTCAAATACGTTTCCTCTTCGAAATAGTTCCATTTTTATGTCCCAATAGTGTACCAGATCTTCATATGAGGAGTAAAGTCACGGCTCTAATATATGTGCACAAGCTATATACAGAGCCCCAGGAGGAATGGTCAGTATTTAGGGATATGGCAGGAACACTGAGTTGAAGCAAAAACTTCAATTAAACATTGGATTATAAGATTTGAGCACTTGTTTGTCTCTGACACTGTAAAAAAAATCTCTTCTACTGCAAGCTCTATTCTTTCCGTATTTACAGAGGAGCTAGTATGGAAAAAAAAGGGCTCTAAAATATATACTTTCAGAGCACTTGCTCAGTGGAAGAGATGTGTTTTAGAGTAGCGAAGATGAACAATTGCCTATAGCTCTTAAGGTACACACTTTAGAGCCCACATTTACTCAACATTTTTTATTGTTTTGGTCCATACTACCTCCTCCCAAAATTTGGAAAGCAAAGAGCTCACAGTAGAAGAGATTCTTTTCACACAATTGAAGATGAAGAAGTATTCATAGCTCTTAAGGTATACATTATAGAGTCTACGATTACTAGATTTTTTTTGCTTTGAATGATTGTTCTTGTCATATCTCTGAATAGTGACCATTACTCTTGTGTCATTCCATATATTTGCACTATATTCAATATATCATATACAATTATGTAAATAAAATGATATTTTAATGATATGAATATAATAGAGGGAAACATTCCACATGGGAAAAATATATCTAAAGACAAAGATGATGAGACTTACCAAAACAAAGTGCTGGCAGGTCGATAGACACACAAACACACACACAAAATTCTAGCTTTCGCAACCAATGGTTGCTTCATCAGGAAAGAGGGAAGGAGAGGGAAAGACGAAAGGATGTGGGTTTTAAGGGAGAGGGTAAGGAGTCATTCCAATCCCGGGAGCGGAAAGACTTACCTTAGGGGGAAAAAAGGACAGGTATACACTCGCACACACGCACATATCCATCCGCACATGTATCGACCTGCCAGCGCTTTTGTTTGGTAAGTCTCATCATCTTTGTCTTTAGATATAAATGATATTTTAAGATTTTTACAAATATTATCACATTCTACCAAAAATACTTGTATAAAAAGGTTAGTCAGACTGCATTTAGAATTGAAAGAGGAGTTATACAAGGAGATACCATTATGTGAAAACTGTTCCCAGTAATCCTAGAGGATGCATTCAGGTCCTTAAAACTAGGAAAACAGAAAAAAAATCACTGCTACTTGAACATATCTAAACCAATTTTGTTTTGTTGACGAAATTGCACTGTTTGCTTAAACTGGAATAAAACTTCAGCATTTAATGTAAGAATTTAATAGAGCATGTCTGGTATCAGATTTGAACATCAAACTCAATAAGATGAAAATTATTTGTAAACAACATATTCAGAATAAAATAATATACAAGAAGTCACAGAGCCAGCGTATGAGATTTTATACGGTGTTTAGGCCAAATGAAGAAAACAATGGATGAATAGAAAAAGCAACAGAACAGTAAAAATGGTCTAGTAGTAAGGTAAACAGGATTTTCAAATATAGCTTTGAATATGTCTGAAACGGAGTGTTCTCAATCAGAGTGTATGCTGTGTGTATTGACTTGTGACAGTCAGGCATGGTTGGTTGGCTGATTTGGGAGAGGGGACCAAACAGCTAGGTCATTGGTCCCATTGGATTAAGGACGGATGGGGAAGAAAGTTGGCTGTGCCCTTTCAAAGGCACTATTCTGCCATTTGCCTGAAGCCATTTAGGGAAATCGTAGAAAACCTCAATCCAGTTTGAACCATCATCCTCCCAAATGCAAGTCCTCTGTGTTAACCACTGTGCCACCTCACTCATTAGCTGGCATGGATATTTAATGTAACAAAGTGAGAGTTGCTGAGCCAGCAGTTGGGAGATGCTTGTTGGGAATTACTGTGAGAGACAGGTGAGCAAACAAATAGCAGATGTAATTAATCGTACAATGAAAATTTGACAGAAATATGTGCGACATGGTAGGTGGACTGAAGAAGATGTTCGCTGAATTCTAAGTGGAAAGAAGACTAAGATGATAGTTAATGGAAGGTTCATGAAGGATTTATATAAATGCATGTAACTTAAGACCATAACAAACAATGGAAAGTCCAGGATGGAATAGCAATAAAATTAGGAAAAGGATAGATTGAGACTCACCAGCCCAGGTAGCTGTGTGTGCTAAACTGCTGCTACTCGGATGAAGAGGTGTGCTTACTCCAGATTAAATCTACCCATCAGATTAACAACAGAGGTCGGTGTGCCGGGCAGCCTGGATGTGGTTTTTAGGTGGTTTCCCACATCTCACTAGGTGAATACTGGGCTGTTTCCCAAGTCTCTCTTCAGTTACACAACTTCATAAACATTTATAAAACTTTCACCTACTTTCATGTGAATAACACAACAACTGAAAGTTGTTATGCATAGATTCTGTCCTGGGTGGTAGCAGGGTGATAATAGTAAGAATCATGCCAAATCCATTAATAACCATGCTGACCCAATACTTATGTTGGACACAATCACAAGAAAAAGAAGAAGATGGATCACTGCTGACTATGTAGAGAAGGTGTTGAGTTGCAGACAGGCACAATGAAAAGACTGCTAGACATTCAAGCTTTCACTCATTCTTCAGAAACAGAAAACATATACACATTCACGAAAGCATGAATGACACTCACATGATCACTGTCTTCAGCTGCTTAGAATTAATTCCGAGTGCATCTGACATGAGTCCAGTTGGGGTAAGTGGTGGGGGTAAGGAACATTGGCTGGTGCGGGAGGGATAGCTGCATAGTAATAGGGGAAGATGATGTGCTGTGGGGAAAAGGCAGAGCTAGTGCAGTATTGAGAAATTGTGTTTGGAGGAGGAGGGGGGGGGGGGGGGAGGGGGGCAGGAGGCAATGGGACAGCAAAGGCATAGAGAAGAGGAGCAGTTAGTAGGCACACTAATGGAATAGAGGGCATGTGAAGTGCTGGAGTCAGTAGGCAGTGGACAGGGACTAATGAAGATTGAGGCCCTGGGGTTTATGGAAACAAAGGATATGTTGTAAGGAGAGTTTTCATTTGTACAATTCAAAAAAAGCTGATGTTGGTAGGAAGGATCCAGATAGCACAATCTGTGAAGTTATCACCAAAGTGAAGTGCAGCATGCTGTATAATGTGTTCAGCAACTGGGTGGCACAGCTGTCTCTTAGCTGCAGTTTGTTGGGGGCCATTCATATGGACAGATAGCTTGTTAGTTGTCATAGTAATGTGGAAAGCAGCACAATGGTTGCAACTTAGTTTGTAGACTGCATGGCTGCTTTCAGAGATAGCCTTGTCTTTGATGGGATACAAGAAGGCTATAACAGGAGTGGAGCAGGTGATAGTGGAAGGATGTATGGGACAGGTCTTGCATCTAGGTTCTACTGCAGGAATATGAGCTGTGAGGCAATGGGTTGGGAGTAGGGGTGCAGTGGGGTTGGACAAGGATCTTGTGCAGATTTTGTGGGTGGTGAAATAACACTATGGGTGGGGTTGAGAGGATAGTTCATACAATATTCCTGACGTTAGGGCATGATGAGAGGTGACTGAAACTGGCAGAGAATGTGTTTCATTTTATCCAGTCTTGGATGGTACTTAGTCATGAGAGGTGTGCTCATTCTTGACCAGACAGTGGGTGACTGTGGGAGGTGGTAGGTGACTGGAGAGACAGTACATAGGAAATCTGTTTCTGAACAAAGATGGGAGGCTAATTTTGGTCTGTGAAGGCTTCAATGGGACCCTTTGCTTACTAAGAGAGGGACTGCTCATCATTACAGATGCAATGACCATGAGCAGCTATGCTGTATGGAAGAGACTTCTTGATATGGATTGGGTAGCAGCCTTCAAAGCTGAGATATTGTTGGTGATTGATAGGTTTGATGCAGACAAAGACACTGATGTGGCCATTCTTGAAGTGGAGGTTGCTTGTTGGATTGAGATGAAGTGAACAGGGGAGAAGGTATTGAGGTTCTGGAGGAATGTGGATAGGGTGTTGTCATGCTGGGTTCAGATCACTAAGATATCATCAGTGAATGTGAACCAGATGAGGGGTTTGGGATTCTGCGTGATTAGGAAGGATTCTTTCAGATGGCTGCTGAATATGTTGGTATAGGATTGAGTCATGTGGATGCCCAGTGCTGTACCATGGATTTGTTTGTAGATGATGCCTTCAAAGTAGAAATAATTGTGGGTGAGGATATAGGAAGAAAGTTGTGGATTTGAAGTCAGTTTGGTGTTGGGCAAGGAAGTGTTCAGTAGTGGCAATACCATGGGCATTGGAGATGTTATTGTAGAGGGAGGTTGCATTGACAGTGACGAGCAGAGTGTCATGTGATAAAGGTACAGGAACTATGGAGAGTTGCTAGAGGAAATTATTGGTGTCATTTTTGAAGGGGATAGTTACAGGTAAGAGGCTAAAGTGTTGATCCTCTGTGGAGGCATAGTAACTGGCCACAACAGGGCATTCTGGTTGTTTGTGTTTATGTACTTTAGTAAGCATGTAGATGGTAGGAATGAAGGGAGTGGCGAGGGTGAGGGGAGAGGGGGAGAGAGAGAGAGAGAGAGAGAGAGAGAGAGAGAGAGAGAGAGAGAGAGAGAGAGAGAGAGAGAGAGAGAGAGACTCAGAGGAGAGGTTCTGGGATGGACCTTAGGATTTGAGGAGGGATTAGAGATCATGCTAGATTTCTAAAATGGGGTCACTGTGGCAGGTTTTATAGATGGACAAATCTGTCAGCTGACATAGTTCCTCAACCAAGTGATCCCTGAGGTTCAAAAAATGCAGTGGTGCCACATTTGTTGGCAGGTATGATTATAAGATCAGGATCAGTTTTTAGGTGGTGGATTGCAATTCTTTCTGCA
Organism: Schistocerca americana; assembly: GCF_021461395.2. NCBI lineage: Eukaryota > Metazoa > Arthropoda > Insecta > Orthoptera > Acrididae > Schistocerca > Schistocerca americana. The sequence goes on from NC_060119.1 coordinate 380,297,284, forward strand.
GATGTAGTTTCCATGTTGAGAGGTTAAGCAATTCTGGAATGTTAACAGGGATGGTTGAGGGGCACTGGGGGATGATTAGGGTTGGGTAAAGGAGTGAAATGTGTCAGGCAAAGTTCAACATTGACTTTGGATTGAGTTTGATTGTTAGGTTAGCAGCAAAAAAGTTTTTCCATCATAGGGAATGGAAGAAGGAGAGAAGTTCTTTAACAAGTCCAGCTTTATTGAATATAAGAGTGGGGTAAAAGATACAACTCTTAGAAAGGACTGATTCTTCTGTGGTACTGAGGCTTTTGGAGGAAAGGCTGATGGTAGTGTTTTGGGTTTGTTTGGATTCTGGATGGTGTTGTGAGTCAGTTTCTGACAGCATAGTAGATGTAGCAGGTCTGCAAGGCAGGGTTTGTCAGCTATGAGGGGCTGCAGGGGAGGTTTGTTGGAAGCACTTATAGAGGTGGCAGATAGTGGTAGTACAAGTTGAAAGTAGGAGATGAACAGGTTGGAGAGTTTTCTGAAGTGAAATTGTATATGCTGCTCTAGTGTGTGTGTGTGTGTGTGTGTGTGTGTGTGTGTGTGTGTGTGTGTGTTGTTCTATTTCTGAATTGAATGACTTTTTTGTCCAAAAGCTTAAATGTGTTGTCAGCCTTTCCACTGCATCTGTCTGGAACTCATCACCTCCTCAATGTGGTGAATAGCAATCTGTTATTTTCATAATATTGTTATTATCCCATCTTAGACTTTCCATTGATTGATTTTGCCTAATAGCTTTCCTTGCGCATGCGCAATTGAGTCACATTTGAGTAGTAGATTCTCCCACTTCTGGTTACAGGAATGTGGCTGTTGGTTGCGCAAGCAGTCGCAGCAAGCAGCTAGATGCTACTGGGAAATGGGGGTGTCAAATTCATATTCTTGTGGGAAAAAAAACTTGTTTCACAAAGCGCCTAGCATCCAGCGCATGTTGGTCTATCGATTATTCATATGATTTTGAAATGCATCCCTGTAGGTTTTTGTACATTTTTGAACACATTTTAAGTTGATTTATGAATGAATCATAAGTTGATTTTTGAATGCGTGCATAGTGTACATGATGTCTCTGTCAGGAGAATCCTCATCGCATCTAGAAGTAAACTTTCCGCAGACAAAAGGGGATGGGACTATACAAGATGAGTGGAGTAAAGCCGAACTGATGAACGCCAATTGGTATCTGATTATGTGGTTGATTGGGTTTGCAAATGTTCAGCATTGTTATAATTACTAGCAAAATCCATAGATTCAGACTACCAGAGTGGAGATAAATGACTAACAGGAATAACAGGTGAGAAAGATTACGTATTATCTTCTCGGTGTATCCAAGAAGATGAAATTTTGACAGAAAATTTTTGGCCAAATTGCTACACTAGTAAGGACCAGTTGTACAGTCCCTGGTTAGCAGCTATTACCTACCATTTTCTTTTGTGTTTCATGTACATTATGGTATTAGTGTGTAACTGTGACCTCTCGTATAGTGCACCATTTCCCTCACCATTTCATCCAAAGTATTTAGTTGTATTGTTTGTGTTGTGTGTGATTAAGCTTAGAGTGAATTCATCCATGGTCACTTCATCCACCTCTCCTTGTATTACAAGTGCACATCAGTGTTTTGTTGTCATGATAACATTGAATGTGACCAGTCTGGTTATAATTGTGAACTGATATATTTGTCTAAGTTATGTAGATTGCACAGGTGTGTTCGCAAGTTGTAGACTGCTTAGTGCCTTTTGACATGTTGTGTATGATAAATGGTGTCCACACCTCAAGCTGCGAGCACACACTGTGTGTCACCCACAGCAACTTATATGCATACGCTGGAGTGTATTATGTTGAATGATATGGACACCTTCAAGTTAGTATTTAGTTTTGCTTTGGTATGCACACCAGATCCAGGTGCACATGAATAGTAGTGCCCACAAGGACAGAAGAAGTTTTTTTTTCTGGGACAGCTTAAGTTAGTAAGCTATCCTGTGTAATCTTACTATATACATTACACTATACTATATGTACTGTAGTTGTGTCCGCTTCCAATAAAGAAACCATTAGAACATTTCTGTGTTCCATTATTTCATTCTCTAGACCCAGCCCTACATGTGCTAGAGAACACCACAAGTTGGGCTCACGTCTAGCAAGATAGTGAGGAACATATTTTTCTTGAAATAATTGTATCACATAGTTCCGTAGATCCTATCAAGAAGCAAAACCTTCAGGCATATGGACTAGGTGAATGTATACATTAACAGAAGACACTGAAAACTTAGAATCTTAATCTGTATACTGCATTAACTATTACTGTGCTGCTTAGTGCTGTTCATGATTATTCCAGTTAAATTTAATCAAGTAAACTAGAAAGCAAGCTGCTACTTACAAAAATTTGCTGCCTCCTATATTATTTATTTTATTTGATCCAAGAATAATTTTTAGTACATTGTTTATACATATGATGTAGGAAAAGGGTAAAAATAATTAATCTATGATTACAGTAGTCATTGGGACTGCAAGGTCAACACAATCAAAGTGTACAATGATATAAACTGACATACTATATTGCTTCTACATATGACAGCTGTAGTTATTATGTGAGATTACATGATCAGTACAAAGTAACTTATAGTGAAGTGACACAAAACATTATTAACAACATTTATTAAATGAGGCTTACTTATTATAATATTCCAGAAATTCAGAGACAGATTGCAAGCAGTGGTCAAGCAAGAACTATTTGAAATTTACCTGAAACGTATTTAATGTTGGTACGCATTTTTCAGTAAGAGGGCATTTGATTATACAACATAACTCCAGTATGATACTCTCTTCTTTTTCATAAGTTTGTACTTATGTGTTAATGTGTAGTTTCAGCTCCTGTCTATTTTCATATGCATTTGTATCATAGTTATGTTTGAAAATGTCTGATGATCTTTTTCTGTATTTTAACTTTTTTTAAAATTGTGAAATCCCATCCAAAAATTATTCTGTACTTCAGCAATGACTGTACACTACCATGGTACATTGTAAAAAGTAGTATTTCATATATGTACAAAACAAATCAGTGGTAGTATCTTCAGACTTTTAAAAATGGTCCACAGGAATCCCTGCATTTAGCTCCATTTATCACTCCGATAATCTTTTTCTGTATTTTAACTTTTTTTTAAAAAATTGTGGAATCCCCACCAGAAATTATTCTGTACATCAGCAATGATTGTACACTACCATGGTACATTGTTGCCAACTATTAGCAGCTTATATTTTGAGTGAGAATCCTAACAGTATATGTAAGTGCGTTCAGTTTTTCACTTAGAGTTTTAAGGTGCATCTCCCACTCCTTAATGTGTATGCCTAAAAATTTTGTATGTTCACAATTGAGACATATTTTTCCTTCATTGATGAAAACAGGGTTTGCAGGATGGTGGTTTTGTATGGTGTGAAAGTTAACTACAACAGTTTTTTCAGAATTAATGATGAAACTATTGATCCTGAGCCACTGTGCTAAACTGTGCATAACTGACATTGCAGTTTCCTACAGATTTTCTTCACTGTTTGATTGAATTAGAATATTAGTGCCATTTGCAAGGAGTTTTGTGGTTCCATTGTGTATTTTATCAGCCAAGCCATTTACATACAGCAGAAATAGAATAGGTCCCAGAACTGACCTTCTGGGTCTTCCTACTTGAATTTTTGCTCATTACTGCAAAAACTAGAATTTTTTGTCTTCAATCTCTTTTTATTTTATTTTCATAATCTGTTGATGATTGTTGAGATACAAATGGATCCACCTTTCAGACTGGCCTCTAATTTCATGATTACTTAAGTTATGGAAAAGAATGTCATGATCAGTAACATCAAAGGCTTTACAAAGATCAAGAAATATACCTGTTGCTTATCATCCACTGCTGTTAGTATTTCATTCAAAAAGACAAAAATTGCAGACTAGGTTGACTTTCCACCAGCTCTGAACCCATGTTGTGAGTCATTTATCAGTCTTTCTTTATTTAAAAAACGCTGTTAACCTCCCAAGAAACATTTTTCCATGAATTTGTTGAATCCTGACAAAACTGAAACTGACCTATCCTTAGCAGCTTCACATTTTGCACAATTCTTATGCAGAGGTGTTACTTTTGCACTTTTTAGACTATTTGGAAATGTGCCACTCTTACTCTGTCTCTTGTGTTCCACAATATATTTTGTACTAGCTCTGATGATAGCATCTGGTATCTCATAAGCACCCACTGGCTGTTCATTAAACAATCCTTTTATAATTTTTGATTCCTCGATTTGTCACTGGATGCATAAATAATGTATTTGCATGAATTTTTTGATGTGACTGTACTCCCTTACAGTATAGCTATTTGTCAAGATGCAAATTTTCGATTGCTGTGCTATGTTTGAGAAATAATGATTGAAAGTGCTAGTCATTTGTCTAGGATCAGTTAGTTTACTGTTATTCACAATCAGCTTATATTGCTGTGTGAACTAGCAACCACTTCTCTTCTTATAATTTGCCAGGTTTCTTTAGTTTTGCTCATGGAATTAGAGAGTAGTTTGTCATTTTATATTTTTTTAATTTTTTTAAATAACTTATGTTTGTATTTGTTTATATCTTTTGAAATAGGCAGTAATGTTTGTTTTTGAAAAGAGTTAAATGTAGTCTTTTCTTGGGAAAAGCTATTTTTAAAATACTTAAATGGGGCCATAACCTGATCACAGTTTTCATTGGTATCATTACTGTTGTATACATCATACCAGTTTTCACATTTCAAGAGGAATCAAAAATATTCCAAACTAGATAGCTAGTACTGATAGCTTATTATTTGTTTGATTACAATGGTATTTTTCAAAGAAATTATTTATCTACATCTGCAAACACTGAATCCATTTTAAATACGTTATTACTTGTCATGCCACTTTTCAATGAACACTGCTGCTAGCCATGCATTTATCACAGCTTTTCAATTCCTTGGTCAAGATAGTCTGATAATTTCTACAACATATAGCTGATGAAACATGTTTTCAATTTTCTTTTCAAATTATATGGATTCCCAATTCCTTGTTTTATGTATTGTGGAAGCTTGTTGTATATGTTCCCACCAGAGCTCATAACTCAATTTTAACTTCAGATAAGGAGGCAAAATCTACATCAAAATTAAATTTGTATCAAGTACTGTGAGTATGCAAATCACAGTTCATCTGAAACTGATTTTTATTGTCAGCAACAAAAACCATTAAGGAATAAATATATTGGGAAGTGAGTGTAAGAATACCAAGATTTTTAAAAAGGTTTTTGTAAGTTCTACAGTTTATTTACCTTACACATTATATTTACTGCCAACTTCTGCTGAATAAACACTCTATTTACTGTTTGTGCACTGCCTCAGAAGATAATTCCAAGAGACAACAATGAGCATAAGTATGTGAAATAAGCCTTGTCTTTAGGCCAACATAGTGAGAGATGTTACTAAGGGCATAACACCAATTTAACTATTTATCCAGCTGGACTGCAGGAAATTTTACACACTGTGCTTCATTCAGTGTGCAATTATTAATTTCTACTCTTGGTGCAGACAAGTCATTACTGCTTATCTGAACTTGCATAATATGAACCATCATAAAATTAAAATTAAACTGTTAGCTGTGAACCAATTGTAGACCAGTTCCATTATCATTTGAGCTGTGTCTGCTAAGGCTTAGTTTAGATGCTTGATTGATAGGTTTGTTTATTTATTTAAATTTTCTTTGCATGGATCCATCACAATGATGGCTTTTCCAAGTATCAGAAATAAAAATATGACAAATTACACTTACAAATTGTGTTTCACACTACAGCTACTGCATCTTATGTCTGTTTCATACATTTATTACACTACAGCTTATCTGCTACTGGTTAATGTCACAATCACTGCTTTAAAATTCAGGAAAGATTTTAATTTTGAGTTGAAAATCATTCTCCACCCAGGTTCATAAAGAGTTTGGTAGTTTGTTAAACCACATCACACCTTTGATGTGTGGGCTTCCATGTGCAATTTTTAAAGTTTTTCTTTTCCAGAAATACTCCATTTTTATCCTGGTATTATGATCATGTACATCACTGCTCTTGATAACTTCCATTGGTTGACTCTTCAAAATGTAAATAATTTAAATATGTATAAGGAATATATCTAGTGTTAGGTATTTGTTCTGCACAAACACTTCACAACATGATTCTTTATGGCCATGTACAAATTTTATTACTCTTTTCTGGAACTAAAATATTCTTTTTAAATGTACTTTGGCTGCACAGCCCTATAGTTCAATTCTGTAATTATGAAAGGAGTAAATTGTTTCATAATACACAAATGTTAATGTTTTGTTAAGAACTATTCTTCTGAGTTGGCTAAGAAAGTATAAGACATTGCTAACTTTTGGAGGCCTGACTGCACAAAGACTGACCATTTGGCCAAAGTGGCCTACCAGAAATAATGTAATATCGTAAATCCATAACTGAAACATAATATTCTAATTTCTTAGGTGTTATTGATAAAAACACGAACTACAAGTCACATGTCAAATATCGTATTAATTTTTAAGTTCTACAATTTTTGCATTATATTTGTATCACATTTTGTAGTTGACTTAATTTTCCTATTTCCATTCACTAATATCTTACAGCATCATATTTTAGGGTAATTTGTCACAGAGGAAAAAAGTGTTTGTAGCATAGACGTGTGTAATGAGGATAATATTTGTTGTCCATTTTGAAAGCTCTCACAGACAGAGGTTATTTTGCAAGACTGCATGTAATACAATAGTCAACTAAATTACATTTGAACTGAATTAGTGTAAAAAGAAAATATTTATGAATTCCTGTTACTATTTACATAACAATGTAGACTGCATTATATAATATGTAGAGTAGAATGTGTTGTATATGGTGTTTAATGTTTGTAAATGAGTGTCCTAATTCTCTAATATCAGTTATGCTGCACATAATATCAATTACGCTGCACAGGTTCAGTCACTTGCATTGGTGCCACCAATAGTAGCACTGATTTCATATCATCCAAGTGTAGCCAACTATGACTTATCAAGCGTTCGACATGTGGGATGTGGAGCTGCTCCTCTAGGCTCTGACCTACAGGAAGCTTTCAAGAAACGCCTCCCCAGTGTTGAAGAAATTACTCAAGCTTATGGACTCACAGAAGCCACACTTATGGTTACTAGAATTCCCCCTGGTAAAAATAAGATGGGCTCATCAGGAGTGGCGGCACCTGGCATTGAAGTAAAGGTAAATATTATTCTTAGAATAGTAACTTTAATGCAGTGATAATACATTTACGGAACACACTGACATATGTTTATTTATATTGTCAGACTTTTGGCCTGTAATATAATAAAAGCTTTAGGAATATTGTTGATGATTGTTCATTTTTAGGGACTAACCATTTTGTTCATTAGTTTCTTTATATTCTGGCTGGTTCATCACTGTTAAGACTCTCTCACTTGTAACATTAGTGCATAATTATATGATTAACATGATGAGAAGCTGGTCAAGCAGCCAATACACTATTCCATGGTGAGCGAGTCTGACGTTTTGCTGAAAAAGTGGTGTGAAGGGTGTCAATGAGGAGGTAGTCAGCACATGATGAAATTTTGTGGTAGAGCATAGGACTCTCTTGGTGGCTGCTTAATCATCTGCTACCACAAGATACAGAGAATTTTTCAGGTTCAGGGATATCTGTATGCAGTCCATTTAGGGAATCAAAGTTTATTACTCAAAATTTATAATCTTACTCTCACTGGATTGCCAGCACTCAGTTAATTCATAAAGAGTATTTGTCACTTTCGGTTAAACACAGCTTCTTAGCTTGAGTAATTAGGCTTTTGTGGACTGTTATTCCACAGCTGACAAGAAATTGGCATACAGTCTCTGATGGCGGGATACCTTCCTCTTTTAGTATACTATTCATGGGGCTTGTCTGTAATGTGCAATGCTTCCATACCTACATTTACACATATGATGTCCAGGAGGTGCAGTACTGATGCTGCTATGACGTCCTGCCCATCACACCTGTGCCTACATGTGCAGAATGTAGGTGTAAGTGAATCCTATGATCTGCTTCCCAGGTGGGGCTGATGAGGTATCTGAGTGCATTTAGTTTAAATGTACAGTTTCCCTTTAGCTGATGTGTGGTAGCCATATCTGGTAACAAGTAGGAGGCTGAGGAAGCAGCGTTGCTCAGCTATACCTACAGCATCAGTAGAATTCAGGGAAATGTTATAATTAGTTGTTCTGAAGTGCGTATATTGGCTTTTAGAAGGAATCATCCAGAATCCAAACTTGAAGCCAAATTTTGTTCTTTGTAGATGCCTCCCATTACCTGGCTTTCAGTGGAAGCTACCATTCATGAAGGACTAAAGTGTAGATACATTACAGTTGCATCTAGTTAACTGTCTCTTACTTCCTCTGGATGGCACATTACAAGATCCACCAAGCCCTTTGGTTCCCCAGCTTCCTTTTTTCCCTAGTGTTTTTATCTGATCTACTAAATTCAACAATTATTTTGTAGTTAGGGCAGCCACAGCTTAGATTATACATTTTTGCTGGAAAGAAATTTCAAAAAATTCTCCTACACAATCTTAAAAAATCCTTTAAAAATCATTTTCAGGGTGTATATGTCTCAAGACAATCAGGAAATCTGAGAAAATCCAGGATTTTCTTTTTAACTCTGGGAATTTTCCATTGTTTTAATTTGCAGGCAAATTTTTATAATTTTGATGGTAAGAACTAATACTCTAACAAAGAATTTTACTTTAGCCCGCTAATTCAGAATAATACTGTGGCAATGAAACATTAAAAAAAAAAACACCATAATAAAATTAAGATGCAAAGAAAATGTACCATTTAGAACACACAGTATGCATCACAGTGCAAAACACATACAGTCGCAACACTGCTGTTCATTTTTTGTTGTACTATGGGGGCAGCAGCACTCCGGTGGCCAGAAAGCTACATTTCTGAATATAATGTTGGATGAATGTGAACAGTATCATTTATATTGATTGTAACATAGATTTTACAATGGGGAGCATATCTACTGCCGTAAAAATTGACAACAACTATGAAGTAACACCACATTAATTTTTCTTTAGTTTCCTAAGAACAATGGGAAGTATGAAATGGTACTTTGCTGAAAAGTTTATTTAGGATTCTCTTGTAACCTGCAAATATACAGGGTGTTACAAAAAGGTATGGCCAAACTTTCAGAAAACATTCCTCACACACAAATAAAGAAAAGATGTTATGTGGACATGTGTCCGGAAATGCTTAATTTCCATGTTAGAGCTCATTTTAGTTTCATCAGTATGTACTGTACTTCCTCGATTCACCGCCAGTTGGCCCAATTGAAGGAAAGTAATGTTGACTTCAGCGCTTGTGTTGACATGCGATTCATTGCTCTCACTGGCATCAAGCACATCAGTACGTAGCATCAACAGGTTAGTGTTCATCACGAACGTGGTTTTGCAGTCAGTGCAATGTTTACAAATACGGAGTTGGCAGATGCCCATTTTAATGTATGGACTAGCACGGGGCAATAGCCGTGGCGCAGTACGTTTGTATCGAGACAGGTTTCCGGAATGAAGGTACCCCGACAGGAAGACGTTCGAAGCAATTGATCGGCGTCTTAGGGAGCACGGAACATTCCAGCCTATGACTCGTGACTGGGGAAGACCTAGAACGACAAGGACACCTGCAATGGATGAGGCAATTCTTCGTGCAGTTGAAACCCTAATGTCAGCGTCAGAGAAGTTGCTGCTGTACAAGGTAACGTTGACCACGTCACTGTATGGAGAGTGCTATGGAAGAACCAGTTGTTTCCGTACCATGTACAGCGTGTGCATGCACTATCAGCAGCTGATTGGCCTCCACGGGTACACTTCTGTGAATGGTTCATCCAACAATGTGCTAATCCTCATTTCAGTGCAAATGTTCTCTTTACGGATGAGGCTTCATTCCAACATGATGAAATTGTAAATTTTCACAATCAACATGTGTGGACTGACGAGAATCCGCACGCAATTGTGCAGTCACGTCATCAACACAGATTTTCTGTGAACATTTGGGCAGGCATTGTTGGTGATGTCTTGATTGGGCCCCATGTTCTTCCACCTACGCTCAATGGAGCATGTTATCATGATTTCATACGGGATACTCTACCTGTGCTGCTAGAACATGTGCCTTTACAACTACGACACAACATGTGGTTCATGCACGATGGAGCTCCTGCACATTTCAGTCGAAGTGTTCGTACGCTTCTCAACAACAGATTTGGTGACCGATGGATTGGTAGAGGCGGACCAATTCCATGGCCTCCACACTCTCCTGACCTCAACCCTCTTGACTTTCATTTATGGGGGCATTTGAAAGCTCTTGTCTACACAACCCTGGTACCAAATGTAGAAACTCTTCGTGCTCGTATTGTGGACAGCTGTGATACAATACGCCATTCTCCAGGGCCGCATCAGCACATCAGGGATTCCATGCGACAGAGGGTGGATGCATGTATCCTCGCTAACGGAGGACATTTTGAACATTTCCTATAACAAAGTGTTTGAAGTCATGCTGGTATGTTCTGTTGCTGTGTGTTTCCATTCCATGATTAATGTGATTTGAAGAGAAGTAATAAAATGAGCTATAACATGGAAAGTAAGCGTTTCTGGACACATGTCCACATAACATATTTTCTTTCTTTGTGTGTGAGGAATGTTTCCTGAAAGTTTGGCTGTACCTTTTTGTAACACCCTGTATAATGAGGAATTTTGTTTTCCTTTAAGAACTTCAAGTGGCTAGAAAAGAGTAGAAGACCTGACCTTTTGCAGAAAGACTTCGTCTATCTATTCAACAATGCAAAGTTTTCTTCAATGGATTTTCAGTCAAATGACAATAAAATGTCAGAAGTAATAAAACTTTTTTTCTAACACAGAATGAACCAATCTCAGTACTGTTGCTACACCGGAGACACAAACGGCAAAAGTCTTAATTAGATTCACTTTTGATCCAAAAGCAGCTACATTTACAAAAATATTTGTGCATTGGAAAGTTGAATGAAATGTAAGAATGTGCAAAAATACGCTGTGTACATGTTGCAGCACGTCAAAGATCTTTCCAAAATATGTTTTATTTGCTACGTTTCACTTGATAAAGTGTCGGTAAGTTCTACGCAATCACATCACCAACAGTTAACCTGGGCAACTCTAAAACAGCTGAAATGTCCTTCATAAGTTTGTTACTTGGGTGACATCCAACAACTGGTCCACATTCATATTCAATGAGCTTCTAATGGTCAATTCCACATTACATAAGGATGTCTGGATACTTTTGATCAGATAGTATAGCTATGTAATGAACGGTATAAAAATTCTTGTGTGTTATTATTGTACAATCCCTCCCACCAAGCAATTTGCCATTCATAGCATTGGGTACCGATTACAGCCAACAGAAGTCTCACATTCAATGCATTTAAGGCTCATTAACATCTCCATAGCACATAAATCCCATACTTGATTCCTGACATAACCACCTACTTAAATTTCAGGAAATATTTTGAAGAAAATGAAGTACTATTTTTGGAGCAAGTATGTTAAATAAGAAATATGTTAATGAAATTAAATTAATTTTCAATAAAACTTTTCTTTCAGACTTAATTTAAAAATTGCCTTAAAGATTACATTAAATTAATGAAAAAATATAATTTAGTTATGATCTATTTTTTCAAAAACTTTACAGTAATTTCCATCTTTAACTTTTTCCTTAAAATTTATGCAAAGTTGTAGTGAGAGAGACTTTCTGCAAATGAATGTGTTTTGCATATCAGTCACAGGAGATCACAGCTTTTTATGTATGAGAGTTTTAATTTGTATCATGAGTCAATCCTCTGTTATTAGTAATAAGCTGAACTGAAAATTATTTAATTTGAAAGTTCTTAAGCAAAGTTATGGTAATTTAAAAAGTGATACAAGAACTAATTTTGAGAAAATGTCACTTGTCCAACACTATACTTTTATAAAAAGAAACACTATTCTTTATACTTACCATTATTACACATATAAAAATATTTTAATTGGTGCTTCAATTTTTTTTTCACCAATTTCCTTTGAATAGAGTATTAATTCAAGACTTCATATGGTGATGCTTCCCTTCACATTTTCTGGTAGCTCTCAGTTCTTACATTGATTCCTGGCATTCTTTTCTCAAAATATTTAGTACATAGAGCTTTGTCTGGTAACTCGGCAGAGTTGGAGAGCATGCAGATAACGTTCTTAAATATTTTAGGTCAAGTGCATTTAAAAACATAGAAAAATATTCAAATAGGCCACTGAGAGTTTCATTATTGAAATGTTGTGGTATGCTAAATAGTTACACTGTGTGCTATTTTAACAGAGCATAAATAGTCATTTAGCATGCAATACTAATGGACTGCAACAACTGAGGTACATATCTCAACACAGTTACTAATTTGGTGAGAATACTTGACTGTAGAAACACAAAAATGCTGTAAAAGATCATCAATAAATGATTAGGTGAGTACCTTCAGTAATAGAAACTTCTGTTTTTATGTTTTTTGCCTTTCACTTTTTCCTGGACTGATGTAGTTCATACCCATACTTTTTTGTGCTGATAGTACAACTGTAAGATATTTCTAGAACCGATTTCTGGATATGATTTCAATGTCTAGTGCAGCTGATGTCAAATGTATTCGCAACTGCAACGAAATTTTGTAATAGTACAAAAGTTACAGATTGTCACTAATGTCTGATGTAATAATAATAATAAAATTTTTTGTAACTGATCATGGTGTTTCAGGTTATTGACACAGAAACTGGTCACTCACTAGGCCCTTATAAACAAGGAGAAATCCTGTGCCGTGGTTCAGCTATAATGAAAGGCTATATTGGAGACGAAAAAGCAACAGCTGCCACCATAGATAGTGATGGCTGGTTACATACTGGAGATGTTGGCTACTATGACAATGACGGGTATTTCTTCATTGTTGATCGCATCAAAGAACTTATCAAATACAAAGGATTTCAGGTAAGACAGAAATTTTGAATTTTGAACACAATATTTGTTCCATATGTCCATAAGCTTTCCCTTTACATGAACACAATGAGAGACACTCTGAAACCTGAAACATGAAGAACTTAGTATGATAAATTTATTTATGCATAGGCTCTACTTTTATTTGTAATCCAGATGGAGACCATGGAAATTTAAACACATTATTTCAATTACAATCCCCTTTCTCAAAGTTCCAAATGTCACGTAAATTAAAAGGGATGTGAAACTGCACATGCATCTCTATAACAGATATGGTGATGATTCCTCACTTATATTGACACAAATCAAACACCACAATACATATGGCAACAGCACATATGAGCTAGTATTCAGTTTCTATCCATGAATATATTTTGATCTGATGCACATACCCTGATGGGCCAAAACATTATGTTCATTTGTTTAATACCATGTTGGTTCTCCTTTTGAAAACTATAAAGCAGAGATTTCCTGTGACATGGATTTGACAAGTCTTTGGTAGGTATCTGGGGTATGCATTAGACATCTATAACCAGGTCACAGAATTCCTGTAAACTAAGGGTTGGTGGTTTTTGAACACGGAGTTGGTGACCAATTGAATTCCAGATGTATTCTGTCAGGTTTAGGTGAGTACTGTTGACTTAAGATTAGGTGAATTTGGTGGGCAATACAGCAATGAAGATACACTATTGTGCTCCTCAAACCACTGTAGCACACTTCTGGTCTTGTGACATGGACAGTTATTCCACTGAAGGATCCCATTGGTATCAGGGAAGACATAAATTATGAAGGGAAGCAGGCAGTCTGTCATAATATTCATGTATTCACAGCTGTGATGGTGCTTTCAGTTACTACTGCAGCTTCCACAGAGCCCAGGGGAATGTCCGCCATAGCGTAATATTGTCCCCACCAGCCTGCATTCATAGTGTGGTGCACGTTTCAAGCAGCCATTCACCTGAATGACAAAGAATCCTGACACAGACATTGATCTGATGTAACAAGAAAAGTGATTCATCTGATCAGGCTACACAATTCCATTGATCCACAGTCCAATGTTGATTATACTGTGACCACTGCAATTTTAATTGATGATGTCACTGGGTCACACCACGTTCCACAATGTGCACTGTATGGTGTGCTCCGAAACACTTTTACTGGCACCAGCTTTATAATGTATTAACAAATCTGCCATAGATAACTGCCTGTATCACTTTACATGAGCAGTCAAACCTTGACATTTTGTGATGAGGTATGGATGTCAAATAGCTTGTCATTCTTCAACTGCTTTTCATAGACACTCACAACGTCAGCATGTGAACAGCCAAACAGCTTCCCAGGTGCCAAGCCATAACAACCTGGTCTTTGTCAAAGTCATTTATGTACATGGATTATCCCATTTGCTGCCTCTATCATCGCTAGAACGATTCCCCATTCATCATTGTTCTACTTATACAATTTTCTTATTACATCACATTCCAACAACACCACCAAGCAGCATTCAGTCTCATGGTGGGCAATAATCATAATGTTTTGGCTCATCAGTGTACAGGATGTATTTGAAATGAGTATAAAAAATGAGAGGGGTGTTAGAGTGGGTCATAATAAGAACATTCCACATAGCAACCCATGTCCGCATCCCTTAGCATATGGTGCTAGGTGTCATTGAACAGAGTCACACACTGCCAAGAGGGTAGGCACACAGCATGCCATCAGAGCCATCATGGTAGCAGGTCTGCAGGGCAACATTTTCAATGTATTTGTGGCATCAAGATAAATGAGAAGTCGGGGTGAAGATTTATAACCTTTGTTTGAAGACAGTTACAAAAAGTGCTCAGAATTATAGAATTAAGTCCTCTTGCTTGAATGCACACCATGCAGTGATGCTGAAGTGACTGTCGCACTCTTTCAGACACTCCTGGCAAAGTGGAAACTGCATTGGAGGCTGCCAAAATGAGCACTGTCAGCTCTTCAACAACCTCAATGGGTGTTTCATAGACAACAGATTTCAGGTGGCCCCACAAGAAAAAATCAATGGGCATCAAGTCGGGGGAACGTGCTGGCCATGCCACCAGCCCACTGCGCCCTGTCAGTTTCTCACCAAAGGTTTCATCCAAATGAATCCACACTTCATGTGCAAAGCACACAGGTGCACCATTGTGCTGGTACCACATTCACTGTTGCACATTGAGTTGAACATATTCCAACAATTCTGGCAAAGTTTCTCATAAAAAGATTAAAGATTAAGTATCTGTTTGCAATCAGTTGCCAGGGGAGCTTGTATAGACTGACCAGATTATTGCCTACCAAGCCAGCCCGAACATTGACAGTGAAGCGACCTTGATGACCATGAACAAAGAGATTGTGCAAATTTTCCCATACCCACACATGTTGATTTTGGCTGTTGAACATACCTTCTCATGTAAAGAATGCCTCATTCATAAAAAGTACATGGTTTGGAAAGTCTGGTTGATGGTACACCTTTGCAAAAACCACTGGCAGAATTCAGTTCGAGGAGGAAAATCATCTGGGTTAAGGGTGCGAACCTTCAGAAGATGACAGGAGTGCAAATCACATTCATGCTACACACACCAAATTGTGGAATGGCTTCCACCCATTTCCCACGCAACGTATCATGAGCTTGCTGAGGCTGTGTTTTCCAGCAGTGCTAACTCCTTCTCTTCAATCCCTGGTGTACACACTGTGTATTGACAACCACATCCATCAGGCCTTTGCCCCTGTAACACAAAATGAATACACTGGGTTTTGAAGCAGGCCTTAAACACACATGTGCCATTATGAGAATGTGCCAGTGGATAATGTACCCCAAGTGAACCTGTCCCTTAAAGGGACGTGTAGATGGCAGTAAATTTGTGTGGCTGTGGCACTCGATGATTTCGAAACCGCTGAACATACAAATGTTGGGCAGCATGAGCATTTCCATATGCCAACCCATACCCACAGTGCATGTCTGCTCGTTCCTCCCAAGACTAACACTCCATGTCCTGTCCACTCCACACAGTAATAAACATAAGAGGGTCCCCATTTGATGACAAACTGACACAAGGGAAACCAGATTCCGCAGTGTGCACAGGTGCTGCCTTCTGTGCAACACATATCAAACAGGCATTTGCACAGCCAAAGTAACATGTTTATGTCCCAGTAAAAGGCAGAAAACGTATAGTGTTGTCTCACCTGGAATATCTACAACTATGCTGACCAGAGTGTCTGCAAATACAGGTCATAAAACGTCAACATTATATCACTTTTACCTCAGTGTCACAAATACATTGAAATCGTTGCCCTGCAGACCTGCTATCATGAAGGCTCAGATGGTATGTTGTGTGCCTAACCTCCAGGTGCCGTGTGATGCTGTTCAATGATGCCTATTGCTGTACACTAAGGGATACAGGCTTGGGTTGCTACCAGCCCTCTTATTTTCTACATTCATTTCAGATACGCACTGTATATTAGTAATCTGTATATTAGTAAGCTTGGAATTACTATACACAGTATCTTCTTACTATTTTACTGCTTCATTTATGAAATATGCCTGATGTTAGGGTCATATGAGGAGGTATTGAATAGGATTGGGGAGAAGAAAAGTTTGTGGCACAACTTGACTAGAAGAAGGGATCGGTTGGTAGGGCATGTTTTGAGGCATCAAGGGATCACAAATTTAGCATTGGAGGGCAGCATGGAGGGTAAAAATCGTAGAGGGAGACCAAGAGATGAATACACTAAGCAGATTCAGAAGGATGTAGGTTGCAGTAGGTACTGGGAGATGAAGAAGCTTGCACAGGATAGAGTAGCATGGAGAACTGCATCAAACCAGTCTCAGGACTGAAGACCACAACAACAACAACAACTGTATATTCAACATATGTGCTGTTACTATGAGATAAAGTGAATCCTATCAGGAAACAGTAAATAATACCACAATCCCTTATTTTATCAATGTACAAAAATTAAATGAAAATATTAGTAAGCTTGGAATTACTATACACAGTATCTTCTTACTATTTTACTGCTTCATTTATGAAATATGCCTGATGTTAGGGTCATTTGTGTAAATGAAAAAATGACTATCATTTAAAAATATAATTTTGCACTAGTTTAAATAAAGCAGACCCCCAAATACATGATGCAGCTACTACGCCTGCTTCACAGAAGCTACAGAAAGTATTGTAACTAAATTTCAAAAAATTTCAACAGGTGGCCCCTGCAGAGCTTGAAGGAATCATTGTGAATCATCCAGCAGTATATGAAGTGGCTGTCATTGGTGTACCTGACAAAATTGCTGGTGAACTACCAAAAGCTTTTGTAGTTCAACAAGCTCCAGTAACAGAACAGGAAATTATTGATTATGTTGCAAGTAAGTCAATACAGTGATTAAGATATTACACTACATGTGAGCATTCAGATTAGGCCGATGAGAGAAAATCCACTCTTATTGTTTTGAGTGCATGCATGACCTTCATCGCTTCAAATTTTCTGGAAATTTATTTCCCTTTTGACCGTATCTCTCATATCACACTTTATCTGATGCTTGACTTTCAGTAGGAATTCCATGCACAAAAATAGCACAATAAACTCACAGAAAATTGTCTACAACATATGGACTCCAATGAACTAGTTGAATAACTGACATGCTTAGAAAATTCTGGATGACAATTTTGCCATGGCAACATTTACTGCAGCTTGCAACTGCAGTAAGATAACATGTCCCACTTTGAATCACTTTTCACTTTATGCCACTGAAACAGACTTTATGACATACCCCTCAGAAATCACTCATTCTGCTGGCATTTTCAAAATAGATGACATTATTACAGCTGGGATAGGAAGATTCAAAACACTGATTCTGCTTTGCTCCCTCGTGCTTGACTTTAGAAACAATTGATACCTGCAATGTGACAACTTTGTCTTGATTTCTGATTTTTAAGTTATAACCATTCATGGAAGTCTATGCTCTTACTTTTTAGCGCTGATAGTGATTTTCCAGCAGCAAATCTAATGTGATGATGTGACACTGTTGTTGCACAGTTACAGATATGATCACAAAGTATGTGCCTTTGACTTTGAATATCTAAATGTATTCACATACTATAGGAGCATAATGAGATCCTGTATTGTTCATACATCTGGTTTTGCTTTACATCTATGCAGCACAGACAAAACAGTATGCCTACTGTCTTGGGCAATGTAAAAGGGTTACAGTTTTCCACTTGCAAAGAAAATTCGAAAAGTAAATTAATGTTGAAACGGAGACTATATTCTGAAACTATTTGTGTGCACTACACTGTGTAAAATGGACATTATTTTCAATTTTTATTCAATTATTTATAGTAATGACATATAATTGTTTTTCCATGCAATGAACACCATTGCTTAATACTGCACCACATGTATTACAGTCTAATGACAAAAAGCATCTTTATTATAAAGATTTGTGTTGTTTACTCTTGTTGCAGTTTTTAGCTATGTCTTGTATCATCAGACAACACATGATTTTCTGGTGTTTTGATACTTATCAACATGTTTCTTTTTTTCTTTCCTCCCTTATCAACATGTTTCTTTTTTTCTTTCCTACCCTTAACAGAACAGGTATCTTCACACAAGCAATTGCGAGGAGGAGTTGAATTTGTTAATGAAATACCAAAAACAAGCACTGGAAAGATCTTGCGAAGAGAGCTACGTAGACTGAAATCAAAACTTTAAGTTCTATGGATGACACAGGATTTCATCTCGTCTAGAGTATCTATTGAAGAGACTGTTAAAAAATGTATAATATTTTATACTATAACAATAAAAATAAACTACTTTAGGGATACAAGACTTTCTCTTTTTTCTCTCTTCCTTTCTTTTCCAAACTGATTGGTATAACACAAACACGACACATTACAACAATGCTCAAGTGGTCACCTGCACAACACAATTACTCACCCTACCCATCATCTGCATGACAGAGTGAGACAATGTTAAGCATCATCCTTTGGGACCAGGGAAGGAAACAATTAATAATATCTCACATTGTTACCATGCTCCATAATATGAGTACTTGAATGCAGTGATTTTTACAATAACAACCCATGAATAAAAGCACCACTTTAGTTAAGGTAACTTTGATCCTATCTGAGTTCGTCTACTTTAAGGATGAATATGTGTTCACTGACAACTGAAATATTGTTGTGTAGTTTTATAGAACATTAATTTTCCGCATTACCACTCTCTGTTAAACTCAACAAGAAAATAAAATGGATTTTCAATGTAATACTGCATGAATAATGCCAATGAAAATCCATTATATATTTACTAGGTTCTAATAAATAAAAACAGAGGAGAGTGATACTGCCAATATTCCAAACAACTGTCACCAAACAATAATACACATGGACACGAACTGAAATTTGACTATTGTTAATGAACTCCTTCTTCAAAAGCTTATATTTCTACATATGTTGTTGCACATGGCACTTCATTACAAAGCAATTAGAATACTTCTTACTATGATTTTCTTTCTTTTTTTGTAATTCTGTAATGTTTAAGTTATTCCATATTTTTGTGTAACACCTTGCTAGTTCAGAAATAAATTAATTGGTTCAATGAAAATATTGAAAAATTTTGTTGCTACTCACCATATAGAGGAAATGCTGAGTCGCAGATAGGCACAACAAAAAGACTGTCAGAAAGTAACCTTTTGGCCAGCAGGCCCTTCATTGGAAAAAGACCACACACACACACACACACACACACACACACACACACACACACACTAGTGTGTACATGAACAGCAAGTCAAAAAGACAATTCAGTAAGTACATCAGCCTTTAAAACCTCCAATACAAATAGTGACATGCAAACGTACAATGGTCTCCACATTGAATAAAAGTTATTTCATCATTTTCACTATTTATTAATCCCCAAGGGCATTCCTATCAGATCACTGCTTCTATTCAATGGCATAATTTGCAAACCATATTATGTACAACAGATATGAAGCAAAAATATTCCAAAACTGCTGCTGCTCCTAAAGCAAGATTGAATGGAATTAATTTATTGCACTATTACAATATATTTTTTTATGTTATGTGTAACTTGTATATGTATGTATGTGTGTGTGTGTGTGTGTGTGTGTGTGTGTGTGTGTGTGTGTGTGTGCGCGCGCGCGCGCATGCTTGCATGTGCGGGTACGTGTGCGTGTGCGCATGTGTACAGATGCAAGAGTGCTTGTGTATGGGCATGCTCTTATATGAAAACAATATCCCACAGCTCATAGAGATTTGCAGGACAAATAAAAAAATTTAATTAGAAATGAACACCAGTTTGAATAAGGCAAGGGTGGAGCAAAGAATTGCCATTGTACTTTTCAAAGAAATCATGCTGGGATCAAGATGGAAATGTGTATCCCACACACCCAAAATGTACACACATTCATCTTGTATACTGACTACTGTGTGATCTTACTTGGTTACCTCATTTAGGAACGCTACTACTACTATTACTATTCACATTTCAATACCTTATTATAATTATGGTATTTATGTTTCAATGTATTCATTCAAATATAATTTTTCTTTGTTTATATGGAGTAGACAGGAATAGTGACAATGTCACATCAGTTTTTCATTTGAAGAGGACCTTTGCTGTCCTGAACATTGCAATCTTTTATCTGATTGTCAGCAACAGTGAGAAAGTCAAGATACCCCATGTTTTTTATTGTAAAAATGAAACAAAATAATTACTCACTTTGAATAAGCTTTGCAATGTGGTGCAAAGTAACTGCAATGGAGTGGGAGGGGGTGGGGAGTGGTCAGGAAGTAAAGTGTGTGTGTGCGCAGCTCCAAGTTTTTCTTCTGTTCCATGCAATTATGTCACAGTTGAGATGGGAAGTGAACAATTTAGTTTTAATGATTTGTAGTTCTAAATGTAAATTATTGTCCTTCTTTTAAGTATTTTTAAAGCTATGTAGAGGAGCTTTGTAATTCTATTTATCCTGTGAGGTAGTAAACATTTGAGATTATGATTCATGAAGTTTTACATTTGCTATTTGTCTCTATGATGCCATCATTTTATAAGGAAGCATGTCACATGATAACAGTGTGATATGAGCGGTGTGGAGGGTAACAGTGCAATGAAGTTTTAATGTCGTCATATTATCCACTACTGAAGAAAATGGTTGTTTTCAATGCCAGTGAATGTGTATATTACAAGGACCAGGTCTGTTGATTAAAATTAGGGTTGCACAGTTTGTTCTTATGGAAATGTAGCAATTGTAAATCATGTAAATTGCTGGCCATCTATTAATTTATGTGTGGCAAAATAATGCTTCAAAATGGATAAATGAAAACTTATGTTATTAAATAACAGTTCAGTTTTTCCAGAATTATGAGAATGCCCAAAGAAACAAACAAACAAATAGGTCAATGAGCAAAATATTAGCATGCATGCAGCAGCTTTACAGAAAGGTTTAGCATTTAGCATTCAATATACAAAGCAGTTATGAGCAAAAAAACAGAAAAGAAAAGTCTGCAAAATTTCACTGTAACCCTTTCCATGATTATATCTTCAAAGATGTTATAAGTGTTGAGTCTCAACAACTTCTGCCAGTTAGCTTATAAACTAACAGTGAAGAATCTCCTTAAGGTTGCTGAAAAATGGCATGTGGAGAAACTGGCATCTGATGATTGGCTGAAGGGATCTCATGTGAATTCAAAGATTAGAAACAAAGATTCTAGAATCCTGCTATGTATCTTGAGATTAATTCAACCTGCATAACATTATTTCTTGATAAAATATAAACTGTAATTAAATGTCATTCAAAATTTGCTAACAGACCTCATGTGCACAATATGGATGAAACTGAAACACTGACTGTATAAAATTTCCAAACTGTTTTGCTGAGAGAGAGACACAGTAAGGTAGCAAAATTATCAGAGCAGAATGCGGCCACCACCTGCTACATTATTAATATTGAAAGTACTAATACTCCCCTCCCACTTTTAAACAGTACTTTTTATTTTACTCTAAGAAATTAAGCCTTTCTGGGGCATGATCTTTCTTCTATGTCAAGTAATATGAAATAGCATTTAAAAAAAGGAAAACAGAATGCAGCTTTTTTTCACCATGGCACTAGGAGGAGGTAGTGGTGGGACTATTGACCTGTCCACCTCTTACCCCTCGGAAAGATCCCTGATTCTTATCTGACAGCAGGCCAGTAGCCACTGGAGCCATCCTGGAATGAGGAAAAATCCCCACCACTATTTGAGATAGAACCCAGGAACTCCACAGCTGATGTCTAGTGCTTGACCCACTAAACCACCATGAGCAAACCTTCATTCCTTAAATTATTTAGATTCCACCAAGGGCATTCCATTGCCACAACTTTTTATAAGGGGCAGTCAAATGAAAACAAAACAGACTATGCAATGAACATGATGTAGAAGTTGATAATGCAAGTTGGTGTGTGTACAGAATAGAACTGGGAATCAGGAAGGAAAGCATGAATGTTCATCACCATGCCATCTGTCTGTGAGATATGCTCAATGTGAGGTCACCCTGTGTGTGTGTGTGTGTGTGTGTGTGTGTGTGTGTAGCAAATGAAATTGAGAAGGTCAAGTGTCATTGAAAGATGGCACTCAGCAAGGATAGATTCATCATCTCAGTATCCCCTGTGTCACTGCTGCAATGGATTCTGCCATCAGAAATGACCAGTGGCAGACAGAGACAGGCATTCGGCTCATGTTGGGCATGATTCATGGTATCACTCATGCTATGATGATAGAGTGTTTGAAGTTCTGGTGAATCTGCATGCAGAGCTTTCCTTGAAGCCTGACAATGGAACAGAAGTTTAACAGAATGGTAACATCACTGCAGCACCTAGAATGGTATAATGATGAAGAATATTGTTTCTAGTCCCATACTGCCACAAGAGATAAAACTTGGTGTCATCATTTTGACCTGGAGGGCAAGTCTCAGAATCAACAATGGAAGCACAAGGATTCATCCCCACCGAAAAAATCCAAACTTGAGCATGCCAGATCTGAGAAAGTCTGTACAACCTTTTCTTTTGACTGCAAGGACCCACTGCTCATTGACTTTCTGGAACAGGGTGCTACAATTAACACATGGCAGTACATGTACACTGCAAAAATAGAAGTACACCATCAAGTCCAAACACCCCGTAATATTGATGGGTGGTGCCAGTTTGTTGCAGGATAATTCTTGCCCACATGTTGTGAAGATTGTTTTGGCTAAGCTGCACAATTTTCACTGGGGCGCCATTACACATCCTCCATACAGCCCTGATCTCTCCCCATGTGCTTTCTTTCTTTTTGGAGCCCTAAAGAAAGACACATGTAGCTGTTGATTTGCTTCATACAAAGAGGTGCACAACTAGGTACAATAATGCAAATAGTTTACCATATAGGCATTGACTGTCTTGTTTCTCAGTGGGATTAACACATTAACAGTTATGGCAATTAACTTTGAAGAATTTCCTTAGTTTTTTCCATCTGCTTCATTTTAATTTGACTACCCCCTTATGTATAGTCATTTATACTTCAGAAAGTGATATTAATTCATTGTAAATAAATAAGGAAAGAAGGTATTTTATGTCCATTAGCAGGAGCTTGACAATCACTGAATTCAACAACACAATTATGAAATTTATTTTCTGCAAGGGAAAGGAAATGAATGAAAGTCTTAAAATGAATGTAATTATTGGAATAAACTATAAACTCAGTTAATTGAAACAGTAAACTTACTTTTTTTACAACAAAACAAATATAAGTGAGAGGAATGAACATTGCAATATAAATTATTTTTTTGTATTTTTTATTGTTTTTTTATATTATCAAGAGCATAAATGCAAATGAAACATTTTAACCATTTTTATCTGGATATTGCAAGCATCTCCTGAGTGGAGTATACACTCCATTCAGGAGATGCTTGCAATATATATATATTTTTTAAATCTTAAATCTGTCAACTAACTTTCTGATGCTTCAAGTTGAATTTTGCTGCAGCTTACATCCAGTGACTTTACTGTCCACAACAATGTAACTCAGATGGACATATCCATTATATGAAAAAAAAAAGAAAACTTTCTTGTGGACTTTACGCCATTCACCACATTGTATGAGCAGATTGTTGCAATGTCACACAAAATCTGTATTTCAACCTTCGTCCTATAAATGCACCTTCAGGGTATTCAGTAGATATTCTGGTCATATGGTATTTCAAACTAAATGGTAATGGAAAGTGCATGAAAGATCTACAGTATTACACAACTGTGGATAGTATCCAAGAATTCATCCTACAGTCACATTAACATGTACAGTGTCTGCAAAAAGCTTGCAGCAGAAATGGGCTAACGTATCAGGGGTGTTTGAGAAGCATCTGCACTAAATGAGATGACATCTGAGGGGCAAACCTTTGAGAAGATATGGAATCTTTGTACACAATTATTAGTTTGTAAGTATGTATACAGGTAAAAAAAAATACATAGCTTCACAGCACAAGATGTGTGCCTTTCAAAAGTCATATAATACAACAGTTTCAATTGATCATTGGAAACAAATGTATACATGTGGATATATTAACAGTGTACCAGAATAACAAGTGGTGTGACAGTGCATGAGTCAGTTACATAAGTTAACAAGTTAACGAAGAGGGACATACATGCTCATTAGGAAACATTTCTTTCTACCAGAGCAATGTAAAATTATGTTTTGCAAGGACCCAGTGGGTACAGCAGACAGCATTAACTGAGCTTAGACTATACTCTTAGATTAGAGTAGATTAGATTAGATTCAGTTTTCGTTCCATAGACCCAAAAAATGAGATGATTCTCATGGGTGTGGAAAATGTCAGAGTATAACATAAAAAACATAAACCATCTGATTATAATACTTACTACTCTGATCATTTGTCAGGAGATTGTCAAAATAGGTGAATACAATAGTGTAAACTGGAACAGCTAATATTTACAGAATTAATACGCTGTCAGAATGAAACATTGCTATGCACTATTAATGAATTTATCATACACAAACTACCTGATCTTGACTGTTGTGACTGAGTGCGGTCAAAATTGAAATCTAACAGACATTTTTACTTAAGTTAGTCTAACAGTCTCTGTTAAGATATTCATCTGTGGAGTAGAAGGAGTTGCCTATCAAAAAGTCTTTCAAGCTCTGTTTAAACTGTGCTCCATCTGAAACCAAGTTTCAATGGTTGCTGGCAATTAATTGGAAATGTATGTTCCTGGATATTGGACCCCTTTCTGGACCGAGGTAAGTGTTTTTAGGTCTTTATGTAGACTGTTCTTCTTAATATTATTGATACTATGTATTGCACTATTGGTTGGAAACAGAGATATTGTATTAACACGATTCACGTTGTCCGTCGCACTTCACATAGTGCAGACCGGGAACTGTCTGCTAGGCATGCCCGATGTAAAACTGACTGGGCATGGCCCGTGCTGCCTGAGTTGTTGTTGTTCCACCGGCAGAGGGCGCGGCTGAATTCTTGCGTGCCCTCTGGTGGACGGGACTTTACGTGCGGCAACTACTGTCCGTGATACGCTGTGCCGATGTGCACCTCCCGCAATCTTTCTGGTGGCTACTGCACTCCTCCACCTTCGGGGGGTGAAGCCACTGTGATCCACTGCGCCGGAAGGTGGAGCGTCGGGCAAGAGCGATAACCTCCGCGTCCATTGGAGTGCTGGAGTCGGGGGGATCTGCCAACCCTCGAGCCGGAACCTTCGAATACGTTTGGAAGTGACCCACACAAAGAGGCCCCCGTCATCCCACCACCGGAGCCCGGGACAGAACGGGCGACAAGCTGTCGAACTCCGGATCCCGTTCCACCTTGGGAGGGGCAAGCCCCAGTGGCGGGGACGATGGGGAAGGCACGACCACAGGTGAACCAGCCTCCTGAGAAACCGGGCCTGCGAGGGGGCCGGCTCTCACTGGGGCATCTCTAACGATGGCGATGCCAGTGCTGGAGCTACTGGAGGTCACCAAGGCTGAGAACCATCGCAATGTGGTGGAGTCACAGGTGGGAGGGGCGGTAGTGTCCTCTGAGAAAAAAACACGAGTGCTGGCAATGGGGAAGCCGGTGCCTGAGGGGTCAGAGGGTGGGTGTCCAAACGTGGACGTAGCTGATTTTGGTGAAGACGTACATCCCAGTCCCCCGCCTGCAAGGTATAGAGCCAGCACCCATTGCAGAGCAGGACCACCGCTGGTATCCAACGTGGATTGTGACCAAACCCACGTGCCCAGACTGACATACCCAGTGGAAAGCCGGGTACCCCGTTTTGCCAAGACTGGTGAGGACCAGGCTGGAGGAGGCGCAGCAGAGTCCAAGGTTGACGCCCATGGAGGAGATCTGTGGGGCTGCGTTCTCCCATTGGTGTGTTCCGGTATGCCGTCAGGAAAAACGTCAACGTCTCCTCTGCAAGAAATTCGTGCACATAGTTTTCCATCTGCGTCTTAAATGCGCGCACCATGCGCTCGGCTTCCCCATTTGATTGTGGATGAAAGGGGGGAGAGCAAATGTGCTGAATACCGAAGCGCCTACAAAAATCCTGGAAGGTCTGCGAAATAAACTGAGGTCCATTGTCCGATACCAGGGTGACTGGCAGACCTTCCACAGAAAAGATTTTTGCGAGTGCCTGGATTGCAACTTCTGAAGTGGTAGAGGAGCAGTGAACCACATATGGGAATTGGGAATAAGCATCAATGACAATGAGCCAAAAGCCATTGAGAAACGGGCCTGCAAAATCTATGAGAACGCACTCCCATGCCTGGGTTGCAGGCGGCAATGAAGAGAACACTGACCTGGGAGATGCCTGTTGGCTTGCATGCTGGGAACAGGCGGCCACCAAGTGCTCAATTTCTCTGTCAATATCGGGCCAGTACACATGTCTGCGAGCCAAGGTTTTAGTACGGGAAACATCCCACTGCCCCTCATGTAATAATGTGAGGACTTCCCTTCGCAAACTTGCAGGAACAACCATGTGAGGAGCTGTATCATCAGTAGCCAGAAGGAGAACTCCTTGCAAGACTGAGAGGCAGTCTTGTAGAACAAAATAATTACGAAGAGGGTCCGAGGCTAGGCCTGGAGGTCAGAACGACCACCCCTGCTGAACGAGGTGAACTACTTGCCAGAGAACCGGGTCAGCTGGCAACTCTAGAACTAGTGATCGGGAAGCCATCAAACGCTTGGAGGGACCCCACATGCAAATGAAAACACATAATCTCTTCCCGATCGAACTTAGGATCCGGGCCCACTGGAAGACGGGAAAGAGCGTCGGCATTGGCATGCTGTCCGGTAGGGCAAAAATGAATGTCATAATGGTACTTAGAGAGGAACAAGGCCCAGCGCTGCAGTCTGTGGGCCGCCCTATCCGGAATCTGAGAGGCAGGGCCAAATAACGATATTAATGGCTTATGGTCAGTGATTAACAGAAACTTCATGCCATACAAGAAAGGATGAACTTTGGTAACAGCATAGGCAATGGCCAAAGCCTCTTTTTCCACGTGGGAGCAATGGGCCTGTGTGGGACTAGGAGTTTTAGACACAAACGCCAGTGGCTGCTCGGAGCCATCCGCGATGCGATGGGCCAGGACCGCCCCCACCCCATACTGCGAAGCATCTGTAGCCAGGACCAATGGCTTATTGGGGTCAAAAGTAGGCAAACAAAGCGCTGACGTGAGGAGGCCCTTCAACGAGGTGAATGCTCGCTCGCATGCAGGCGACCAATCGAAAGAACACCCTTACGCAGAAGGCAGTACAGGGGGTGGGCTATGGTGGAAACCCTGGGAATGAACCGGTGGTAATAGGCAATCTTGCATAAAAAACCTTGTAACTCCTTCAGCAAAGAGGGCCGCAGAAGGATGACGATACCTTGGACCAAACTTCCTAGCGGCTGGACGCCGTGCCGAGAGATGGTATAGCCCACATACTCAATGTATGGTTGGAAGAAGTTCGACTTACGCAGTTTGCAAAGCAGGCCCACGGGCCTGAATTTGAGAAAGAGGGTTCGAAGGTTGTGCAAGTGTTACTTCGTGTTGCAGCCTGTGACAATTATGTTGTCCAGGTAATTAATACAATGAGGGATTGTCAATGTGACATGCTCAAGATAACGCTGAAATATCGCCGGGACACTGGATATTCTAAAGGCCAACCGCTGGTATTGGTAAAGGCCAACCGCTGGTATTGGTAAAGGCCAAACGGGGTGTTGACGACCGCCAGCCATTTGGAGTCCTCATCAAGTGGTCTCTGATGATGAGCCTCCGAAAGATCGATTTTCGAAAAATATTGGCCTCCTGCCACGTCGGAGAACAATTCATCAGAACGAGGCAAGGGATAGGTGTCCACCACCAATTGGGAATTAATGGTGGCCTTGAAATTGCCACAAAGATGTAATTTTCCCGAGCGTTTCCTGACAATAACGAGGGGTGAAGCCCAATCACTAGAAGAAATGGGAAGAACGACACCTAGGGCTGTCAGCCGGTCTAGCTCTGCTTTTACCTGAGGGCAGAGAGCCAAGGGGATCTGCCTTGCACGTAGAAAACGTGGGCGAGTCGACGCCTTCAACATTAAGTGAGCTTCAAAGTCTGAAACAAGCCCCAGGCCCTCCTCAAAGATATCCTTAAAGTCAGAGGTCAAAGATTCCAATGATTGATAGGGAATATCTTCGGAGACCAACTGTATGGTGTCTGCGATAGAAAAACCGAAAGCTTGAAAGGCATCCAATCCAAAAAGTTAGCGGAGCTCGCATCACTGACAACAATAAAAGTAAGAGGCCGAGTGACTGATTTGTAAGTAACGTCGGTAGTGAATTGACCCAGTAGGGCAATGTACTGTTTACCATAACCGCGGAGACACCTGTAAACTGGTGCCAATGGGGGTGACCCAAGGTCACAGTAAGTTTCTGCATTCAACAAGGAAACTGCCACACCCGTATCTACTTGCAGTTATAATCGGCACGACCGAACTGACACCTCGATAAAGAGTTTGTGTGCCGATGCGTCAGGAGCCTGGCCCGATGAAACTTCCTGAATGTCAACGTCCATGTCCTCTGTACCTGCTTCCTTTGATTCTTTTGAGGCTGAGCGGCAAACTTTAGCAATGTGTACTTTTTTATTACATTTGGACAAACGGCCCAACGCTGGGGGCACTCTGGCTGATCATGATGTATATAGCACGACGCACAGGACGGTAACAGGGGACGGCAGCCGGAACTCTGTTTACGCGCCGTGCGGGAGCGGCCGTAATGGCCGGATTGTACTGCTCGCACGTCGTCCACCCCGGACGCAGTGGATGCCGCCACGCCGCCCTGAGCTGCCACGACGTCGCACCACGCTTCCAACTGTTGACCTGCAGCGTGAAAGACTTCATACGATTGAGCAATGGACAGGACTTCCTCATAGGAAGGGTCTTCCAACTGCCGGACCTCCCTATCAGGGACCGAACAAACAATGACATCTCGCACCATAACGTGGGCATACGACTCTCGTGCCTATTCCGTGACAAAATGACACTCGCAACTAAGACCGTGCAGGGTAGCGGCCCATGCCCGGTAAGACTAATGGGGCTGTTTCTTGCATTGATAGAACTCGACCCTAGCCGCCACAACATGTGTGCGGCGGCGATAATATGAAGACAGCAATGAACACAATGCATCAAAAGACAAGGACGAGGGTTCCTGCAACGGCGCTAGCAGCTGCAAAACTTGATACAGCGAGGGAGATATCCAAGACAAGAAAAGAGCATGACATACCTCTGCATCGGCAACATGAAATGCCTGGAAATCTGCAGAAGGCGATGTTCATATGCGTTCATATGCCGTCTCGTCATACGGGGGGAAAGGGAGGAGGGAATGGTGCTGTAGCAGACTGCGTGGAGAGCAACGCCGGAAGTGCCTGTTTCATGGTTACCATGAGCTCCGTCTGCTGTTCAACCAAAACCCGCACTAAATCCTCCATGCCTTCGATAAGCTGCGAAACCGGAACAATGACGCAACACACGAAAGAATGACCCTACTCGTCGCCAATTGTATATTAACACGATTCACGTTGTCCGTCGCACTTCACATAGTGTAGACCGGGAACTGTCTGCTAGGCATGCCCGATGTAAAACTGACTGGGCACGGCCTGTGCTGCCTGAGTTGTTGTTCCGCCGGCAGAGGGCACAGCCGAATTCTCGCGTGCCCTCAGGTGGACGGGACTTTACTTGCGGCAACTACTGTCTGTGACGCGCTGTGCCGATGTGCGCCTCCCACGATCTTTCTGGTGGCTACTGCAGATATATTACTTGCAACAAATTTCATTAATAAAAAAATATACTGAGAAGCAGTGATTAGAATACAAAGTTCCTTGAACAGGTTTCTCCATGATGTTCTTGAATTTACACCACAAATGATTCTTTTGCATGCTAAAAACTTTTGCTTGGTTTGATGAGTTACCCCAGAATATGATCCAGTATGCCATATTTGGAATGAAGCATGGAAGTTTTTTTATATTTATATCTCCTACATCTGACATCATTCTCACTGCAAATACAGACTTGTTTAGCGACTTAAGCAATTCTGTGGTATGCCCTTCCCAATGGAATTTAGTATCGAGTTGTAATCCCAGGAATTTAACGCTGTCAGCCTTTTTGATCTGCATGTCTTCATAAGTTATACACATGTTGGAAGGATACCTCTTACAAGTTCTGAACAGTATATCCATACGAAAGCAAAGCTTTCATCTTTCCCTCTCCTTCCCTCTTTCCTGACGAAGCAACCACTGGTTGCGAAAGCTAGAATTTTGTGTGTATGTATGTGTCTGTTTGTGTTTCTATCGACCTGCCAGCGCTTTCGTATGGTAAGTCACATCATCTTTGTTTTTAAATATATTTTTCCCACGTGGAATGTTTCCCTATTATATATATATTTGTGTATGTAAATATTCCGCACGTCCAGGGCCTCACTGCGATGGAGCATTTCCTTTCACGCCGATCACCTGCCACCCTACCTAAAACCTCTTCCCTCATTACCTTAGCCAGCTTCATCCTGACCCACAACTTCTTCACTTTTGAAGGCCGGACATACCAACAATTAAAGGGAACAGCCATGGGTACCAGGATGGCCCCCTCGTACGCCAACCTATTCATGGGTCGCTTAGAGGAAGCCTTCTTGGTTACCCAGGCCTGCCAACCCAAAGTTTGGTACAGATTTATTGATGACATCTTCATGATCTGGACTCACAGTGAAGAAGAACTCCAGAATTTCCTCTCCAACCTCAACTCCTTTGGTTCCATCAGATTCACCTGGTCCTACTTCAAATCCCACGCCACTTTCCTTGACGTTGACCTCCATCTGTCCAATGGCCAGCTTCACACGTCCGTCCACATCAAACCCACCAACAAGCAACAGTACCTCCATTATGACAGCTGCCACCCATTCCACATCAAACGGCCCCTTCCCTACAGTCTAGGTCTTTGTGGCAAACGAATCTGCTCCAGTCCAGAATCCCTGAACCATTACACCAACAACCTGACAACAGCTTTCGCATCCCGTAACTACCCTCCCAACGTGGTACAGAAGCAAATAACCAGAGCCACTTCCTCATCCTCTCAAACCCAGAACCTCCCACATAAGAACCACAAAAGTGCCCCACTTGTGACAGGATACTTTCCGGGACTGGACCAGACTCTGAATGTGGCTCTCCAGCAGGGATACGACTTCCTCAAATCCTGCCCTGAAATGAGATCCATCTTTCATGAAATCCTCCCCACTCCACCAAGAGTGTCTTTCCGCCGTCCACCTAACCTTCGTAACCTGTTAGTTCATCCCTATGAAATCCCCAAACCACCTTCCCTACCCTCTGGCTCCTATCCTTGTAACCGCCCCCGGTGTAAAACCTGTCCCATGCACCCTCCCACCACCACCTACTCCAGTCCTGTAACCCGGAAGGTGTACACGATCAAAGGTAGAGCCACGTGTGAAAGCACCCACGTGATTTACCAACTGACCTGCCTACACTGTGATGCATTCTATGTGGGAATGACCAGCAACAAACTGTCCATTCGCATGAATGGACACAGGCAGACAGTGTTTGTTGGTAATGAGGATCACCCTGTGGCTAAACATGCCTTGGTGCACGGCCAGCACATCTTGGCACAGTGTTACACCGTCCGGGTTATCCGGATACTTCCCACCAACACCAACCTATCCGAACTCCGGAGATGGGAACTTGCTCTTCAATGAATCCTCTCTTCCCGTTACCCACCAGGCCTCAATCTCTGCTAATTTCAAGTTGCCGCCACTCATACCTCACCTGTCATTCAACAACATCTTTGCCTCTGCACTTCCGCCTCGACTGACAACTCTGCCCAAACTCTTTGTCTTTAAATATGTCTGCTTGTGTCTGTATATGTGTGGATGGATATGTGTGTGTGTGTGCGAGTGTATACCCGTCCTTTTTTCCCCCTAAGGCAAGTCTTTCCGCTCCCGAGATTGGAATGACTCCTTACCCTCTCCCTTAAAACACACATCCTTTCGTCTTTCCCTCTCCTTCCCTCTTTCCTGATGAGGCAACAGTTCGTTGCGAAAGCTTGAATTTTGTGTGTGTGTTTGTGTTTGTTTGTGTGTCTATCGACGTGCCAGCGCTTTCGTTTGGTAAGTCACATCATCTTTGTTTTTAGGTATATTTTTCCCATGTAGAATGTTTCCCTCTATTAATTCATATATATATATACACACACACACATACCCAATCAGCTGAAGGCTGACTGCTTACTGCACAGGTGTTTTGCAACGGCACTCTTTGGTTCCTGTTAGTTAGATAAGACTCAAACCATTTTGCAGCACTGATGGCGACGCCATAATATTCTAATTTACTTAAGAGAATGGTGTAGTTCACACAGTCAAAGGCTTTTGACAGGTCATAGAAAATGCAAGTTGCCTCTAATTTGTTATCTAACGAATTAAGTAAATTCTCATTGTAAGTGTAAATAGCTTTCTCTATATCAGAACCCTTAAGAAATCCAAACTGTGACTTGGACAATATATTATTTGCAGTCAGATGCTTATGGAGATGCTTGAACACAACCTTTTCAAATATTTTTGAGAAAGCCGGCAAAAGTGAAATTGGTTGATAGTTTGATGTTATCTCTTTATCCCCCTCCTTGTAAAGAGGCTTAACTTCAGCATATTTTAGACAGTCTGGAGATGTTCCACTGATAAGAGATTGATTAAGCAACTAACTCGCATGAGCACTCTTTGATTAACTTCACTGACATATTATCACACCCATCAGAATACTTAGATTTTTAAGATTTTATTTGGGAGACATGTGTCATTTCCATTTTACTGAAGTTATTTTTAAAGACTGGTCTCAGATACTGCATTGCAGTGTTCACCGAACCTGATAATCCCAAGCTGTCAGAAACAGAAATGTAGTACTTGTTTAAGAGATTTGCAACACTACATGCACTTGTTACCAAGATCTCATTTATTTTTAGAGCTATCTATTCCTCTTCCTTTTCGGTCCCACCTGTCCCTGTCTTCACTATATCCCATAAAGTTTTTACTTTGTTGCCTGATATAATTATCTTTTTCTCATAATAAAGCTGCTCCAATTTCTGGATTACTTGCTTTAATATTTTGCAATATTCTTTGTAATGCATTAAAATGCTAACATAAGAGCTGTTAATAGATAGTAGATACAGTCTCCTTTTTGACCCACATGATATCTTTATTCCTTGTGTAATCAATGGCTTATTTTTTTGACTTCTGTGTGATTTGAGTTACCTTTTGGGGAAAACAATTTTCAAAAGTGGAAGTAACTTTATCAATGAATGTTTTGTATTTTCCATTTGATTCAGAAGTATTGTAGACATCTATCCAGTTTATGTCTCTGAGCAATTTCCTGAATTTCTCAATCTTTGACTTATTTATTATCTTCCTATACTCAGATTTAATAGATTTTTTTATCCTGACAGGTTTCAACATTTAACACAAGATGCTCCACGTTGTGATCAGATAGCCCATTTACTATTGGTTTTATGATTTGACTTTTTTCCCTAGATCTGTTTACAAAGATATTATCCATAGTAATCTCAATGCATTTTACATATTCTAGTTGCAAAGTTCACAGTAGGAACTAAATTGAATGATAGTGTTACTGACTGCAATGATTGTTCACTGACAGAGCTTTTCAATAAATCTGCAAAAAAATCACCTGCAACCACTATTTCCTTGTTTTTTACTGTGAGATGGGGCAACAGAGCTTCCAGATGTTTTTTAAACAGGTTAAAATTTCCTGAAGGTGATCTGTATATACCTACTATTGTAAAGGACTTATCATGAAATACTACTTCTGTTGCACAAGCTTCTAAGTGCTGCTCTTGGCAAAACTTATTAATATCAATATTCTTGAAATCAACAGTTTCTGACAAGTGTGGCAACTCCTCCTCCTCCATATTTTCTCTACAGAAATAGGAAGCTAACTCAAATCCTGCAACATTTTACATATCTATAGCAGTGGTCACATGATGTTCACAGAGGCAGATATTATCAGCTGGTTTGCTCAAGTCTAATTCTTCAACACAAATAAGCAACTCAATAAGCTTACCCCTTAGTCCTCAGATATGCTGATGCAATAAGGATAACTGACTTTGTGCGCTGGCTGAACTTCAACTGGATGAACCTAATTTTCCTGTCAATTTTTGAGTATCTCTCGTTTCAATCAGAGGCTGTCTGCATGAACTATGGACATTAAAATTTGCTTTCTGGCTGCCTGTTTTATCAATGTGAATGTCATTTTCAGCCTGTCTCTGAACATCTTTTGTTTATGCCCTCCCTACCCTAAAAAAACTCTGTTCTGTCACTTGTAACCACTGGTACTTTACCACTTGTGACAGTGTCCCCCTAAAATTATTTGCTATTAGCCCAGACAGTTTTCCCTTCCCTTTCCTGTTGAGATGAGGGGCATGCCTAGCATAGGCCCAGCTGTTGATAGAATCAACAGGAACCACTGATATGAGATCCCATACCTGACCCAAGCAGCCGTTCCACCTCTAATTAACTCTTCTAACAGAAGAGTTTAAATGAGTCCGGACATGGGGCCTCAGAACAGACACAAGTCCAACACCAGTATGTCTCATTGCTGAAGCTATCTTTATCATGTCACTCTCAATTGAATATTTAGGGTTCCTCTCTATGTGGTTGCCTGCCCCACCCACTATTACTATGGTGTCTTCCTTTGTGAAGTCTTTGCAAAGTGAACCTACATCTTCTATCACCTGAATCAGACTTGCACTAGGTTTAAAAAAACTTGTGACCTGGTAACTTGACCCTAGTTCACCTTGCAACAGTTGGCCAACACCTCTACCATGTTGTGATGTTCGCCTGCTTTGTTTCTTCATTGACTGTCCACGGTGTTGACATACTGCGCTGCTACACTGGCTGAAAAATGGGGTTTGTAATTTCGATACTGACTACTGTAAATAACTTAGCTGACAGGTGTATAGTTGCGTTTTCACAGTTCTTTACTTTCACTGTTCACAACCCCCCAATAATACACAGTTATATGGCCATGTTCTATTGTTTAACTTACAATAAGTCTCATTAATAGTTTGCATGTAAACATCCACAGACTGCTACAATAGTTTACTGTTGAACATCTACAAACAGTAAAAGCCTAACCACACAGTCTTTCAGATAAATTGAAGCAGACACTGTCATTGCTTCAACACATGGCCTATTGGTGTAACACTTATTTCACAGTTAAGTGGGTGCATTGTTGTTGATCTAACCAATACAGGTTCCTTGTCTGAGACTCGGCCATGGACTGACTGTCTTGGGACCAAAAATTGGGCCCTTATATATCCTCACAATAATATGTAATGAAACAACACATTGTTCAGTGTTTAAGTTACATAAATTGCAATTAAAACATCACTCATTAAATTAAATGAATACATTGAAAAATTCGTTCTTTTTAACAGTTTCTTCTAGTACAAGGGTTAGGCTGAATTATTTGTTTATGATGAAATTAATATATATAGCTATGCAACAATACTTTTGGTGAACCTGTTAATTACTTGGGAATTAATTATGGGTGAGCTTTGCTAACATGTTTTTGAATATAGTCAAATATATACTTGAGGAATACTATTAGTTGTTCCTCCATATGTTTACAATTAGTACAGAATTTATATTTGTTTATAAGTCAACAAAAGAATTTAATTTACAAAATAATTACTGATTTCCCGCTATAACAAAAGACACTAACCAAGAATAGTCAAAATAAATTAGAAACTCAATTACATACATAAAACTAAGCACAAAATTAGATCTGGTGGTATATTCTTTAAGACTGAGGGCCATCCTCTCTCTTTTATGAAAATGCATATTATATTCACATATGTAAATAGTAATTAGTCAAAAACAAAAAAAAATTAATTTTAAGGAGGCAGATGGCATAACAAGAGGGGAAGTAAAATTATCCCAGCTTGCTTCATCACAATTGAACTACGTAACAACAAAATTTTCTTCTTTTTCACAACTTTTCTTACTTTTCAAACACTCTTTGAAAGTTTGTTGCGTCCTGTCTACTTCTAAATCTACTTGCGGCTGATCAGTTTCCAAATGTGACAACAGATCAAACCTGTTTCCCACATTGACAACAAAACTGTCTGAGAAAGTCCTATTCCTATTTCTTCTATGACTTGTTATCACTTCCCACCTCTCTTTTCCCTTCTCACCCCTTAACCTCTCCAGATCTTGTTTCATTTCTCTAGTTCCGGCTGAAGGGCAGGATCTTCTCCTCCTGTTCCACTACCTTCCGATGTCTACAGCATATCCTACACAACCAGTGAGCCTTGTTTATTTCCCCAATTCCCATGCCGCTACAGTCACCCACATGAAAGGAACTGCAACAACTCTCACCTCACACCCAGGAACTAACAATCCTATAGCAAGTCATACACTTCCCATGCATGACAAGCAAATTTTAGCTTTAGTCTAAGTTAAAACAAGAATAACTTCCTAGACTACACAATCAATATATTAAATTTCTTAGAAAGTTCAAGCCTAAAGTTCTGACACTAATTCAAAACTTTCAGACAAACACAAATGATTTAACTTGTACTATTTACATTATAAAACAAAAAGTAAACAACGAAGTGAGCCTACACTATGTAAACTTATCACCTATTTCAGAACGTTTCGCTTCACTACTTACTAGAGAATCAAATGGATAGCATGTAAGAATACACTAACAACACAAACTTTGCTTTATTGAAATAATCACGTAACTTGCAGTACACGACAACATAAATAAATCCTAGTCCAAAATTTGTGCATACGAAATGTTTTCTTTTTCTGGAAAATATGCAAAAAAAATGTGAAACCTTCAATTGATAGCTTACAATAGGTATTAATTTACTTATTTATGATGTAATATTGCCTTAATTAACTGTTATTATTTAATTAAACACTTATCTTTATGAGAGCTGTCAATGTACAACACTTGTCAACCAAAGATGAAACTCCCCATTATTAAATATGATTAAACAAGGTTCCCAAGGGTCAGAATTTTGATGAAATTAATTTCAGCGATCAACCTCATAAGTGTTACCAAAACCAAGAATTTGAGTAGTGATGAGGCTTGATTATAAAACACTTGCTGAACCAGAAAGTGTTATTAACCTGTTTACATAGCAGTGCTGTTGTGTGTCACAACTGAAGTATCCCCAAGTGGCCACGTGACGGCTCATAGCTTTGAGTAGATAGCCAAAAATGCACCAACAGAAGGTGATAGAGCATAGTATCAGACCTTTCACTTGGCACACATTCATTATTGATTTTGAGGTACAGATTCGTAATTCCCTTCAAAGTAGTCTCCTGGGTAATGTTCACACTTCCCCCAGTTCTCCTACCTTTATTGAAAACGTGTATTTTAAATGGTGGTCAGCTAGGATATTGCATTTGGCAATCACACAGAGCCATGCCGTGGGAGCACAGAGCCTGACTAACCTCAGGAATGTCATGTTTGGCAAGGAATGTCTGGATCAGGTGCACAAAACAGGTGAATGTGTTATCACGATAGAGCTGCCCAGTTTCTGCTGTCCACAGACACAGCTATTTGCCCAGCACAGCCTCATGAAGGTGACGAATGACCCCTGATACTGCTGCGAATCTGTGGTTATTTTTTTAACGTCAAGAATGTTGAGTGCTTCCACTATGATGACAGCATCTTGGTTTGGGAGTTGTTCCTGAAATAGCTGCCATAGGTGATACATAAATAAACAGCCCAGGTATAAACAAATGAACAAAGTTTATTTGAATATTCAACTTATTAATGACAAATTTTGGGAATCATGAAACAAACTAAACTCGTTTAGTTAAATGCAGACAGTCTTTCAACCCTGGAAGGAGAAAACAAAATAATGTAGTTCTGAATTTCTCAGCAAAGGAAAACCACAAACAAAGTCAGGAGCAGAAGATAAAAGTAGTTCAACTGTCTGGTAATTATGAAAGTAAAGTGCTATACTATGCTTTGGCTCTAAAGGAAAACAACTCTGATCATAAGTTCTTAACACACTTCAGATAAACACTGACAGATAAAAGACCTTGAGTTGCTTAGAAAAATAACTTAGTATGTTCAGCGTTCACAAACACATTTAAGAGAACAACAAAGTATGACAGAAATTATAAATCTGACAACACAATCTGCTAGGGAACCTTTAGAGTCTAAGTTTCAAAGAAGAATGTTCTACATCTGGTGAAGCCCAACTACTGGTAATTACATAAATATTATGAAATCAAGAATCAGTCTTCCTATTTGGACCGTGTCTTCTGCAGAGAACCCATGCCGCATGATCCAGGGTAATGTGGCGGGCTCAGACAGTAATTGCAGCATAGTGATGATCCTGGACTGGGCACCTGATAGTGTAAATGCAACAAGCATTTGGCACCTGGGCCAGAAAGCTCACACGACATGAGCTCCCTTAACAGGATCTGTGTGTCACCCTAAATATGGCCCTTGATGCCAGGATTCAGCCTTGCTTCCTGTCACGTGGCTGGCATAAGAAAGAGGTCTGTGGTGCCAGCGACCTCTGACTGCACTTCAGTCACTGTCGAGTGTGCTGCTGCAGCCCCCAAGTATCTTCTGCAAGGAAACAGACTGCCTGCATAGCTTGGATGCATTGCAAAATGGGTAGGCGCAAGGCCTACCCATAGCTGTACCCAAAACCCACAGCTCATCGCCTGTGATCATGATGTTCAGAAAGTTGTGGTTATCGAACATGTTGTCCAATGTGCCCTGTTTGATTTGCATATGTCAGTGTTTATTTTCTATTGTCAGAAGTTTCAGTTCGAATTCCATGAACACTCTTTTCATATGAAAATTTATTGGTCAAAATTGAACGTACC
The DNA here is from genome assembly GCF_021461395.2 of Schistocerca americana. Taxonomy (NCBI): domain Eukaryota; kingdom Metazoa; phylum Arthropoda; class Insecta; order Orthoptera; family Acrididae; genus Schistocerca; species Schistocerca americana. The sequence continues at coordinate 380,336,811 of NC_060119.1, forward strand.
AATCCAGTGTTCACCCTTATATCACTTTGTGGAACAATGCTCTTCTATGACCAGTCTCCATTTGCTCAGTGACACTGTCATTTCAGCTTTTGAAGATTTTCCTGCAGGCTGTTCACTGACCACCAAAGTGCAGCCATCTTTGAATGGTTGCACCACTTCTTTATCCATAAGTTGCTCATAGCATCATCCCTTAAAGCCTATTGAATTTTGGGAACAGTTTCCACTTGTATACCGCCAAGCCTAGGCACAGCTTTATGCAATATCACTGCACAATTTGTTCTATCACTTTGCGACTTATTGGAATTAAAAAATCTCTCACTACATGTCCTCAGTCATGGCCCAACTGCCAAAGACTGACACATTTTTCACTGGCAGGAAAAAAAATTATGACTGCACATGACAAAAAAAAGCCTCTCATGGTTCACTAGTTTATGCAGAAAAGAAGAATGTTTACAAGGTAACATGTTGAGTCGCAGACAGGCACAATAAAAAAACTGTTACGTGTTTAGCTTTCACACAAACATCCATTCACACAAGCAAGCACACCTCATGCACACATGACCACCATTTCCTGCAGCTCGGATCATGTTGATATTCCAACCTGGAGTTTCCAAATAAGAATACATTTTGAATACACCTCAAAGTATTCTGTGGGGCCATGGAGCAGATATAAAAGAGAATCACAGTTCTTTTGTTGCATGTAAAAAAAGATTGAGTTTGATTTTTGTTCCTATGTGACTCCTCAATTTAAGAATGGTGTAACCTACCATAGAATAAAAAGAGTATCTCAAAGTGTGTTAACTCGGTGGTTTGTTCTATATGGACATACTTATGTGGAACATACATGATGTTCACAAGATTATTGAGATGTCATCTTCATTGAGGCTGATAAAATTTATTGGCTGTATCTTTTGAAACTCGTAAACCTTCAGTTATTCTGAACCAGGGAGTGAGCTCACATTACCCGGGTGACAGGTTTATGAAAGCCAGTATCAAAGAAGAAACTGGTGTAAACTTACTACATGAGTAATTGTTGTAATACTTTGAGGGAGTAAAGTAAATCAAGAAACTGTGGCAGTAACACATGAGAAAGAAGTGCAAGGTACAAGCTGAGTAATGATTTCTTAGTGAAGGGATGGGTGAGCTTATAAAATTATTTACCTCAGAAACAATGAATAGACAAAATATTTTAAAACTCTGCACAATTCATCCATAACAAAAATAAAGATCTATCATAATACGCAGCACGTACATGATGTTCACAAGTTTATTAAGGTGGAGTCTTCCTTGTGACTGATAGTACTTACCTGTCCAAAGAGAACAAAGCTGCAACTGAAGAGAAAGGAAGATTACGTTTCAACTTCTCATCGACAATAACATTATTTGAGGTGAACACAAGCTTGGTTTCAATTAGAATTGGTAAATAAAGTGGCAGCGTCTTTAATGGTGTACTTTGGGATGTACAGCCAAATTGTTGATTCCATTTTTATGTAAAGAGTTTCAACGACCTACCCAGGCATTTTGCGATCCCATCTCTTTGTGTAAAAAGATAACATTCCTTTAACTGCAGATTGAAATGTGAAGACATTGTTGGTGCTGACTCTCCACTGTTGCTATTAGGCAGCACCACTGTCAAAGCTGGCCATCCACTATTTCAGTCCATGCTTCTCTTGTCGTGACCACACTGTACGTGCACCTTTCCGTTACTACACACCACACCATATCATATCAGAACTGCTCAGCATGTGGGCAAGAGCCTCAGCAGACATGTCAGCTCACGCGAGTTACTGAACCCTCCTCTACGTAACCCAAACATTGGTTGGCAAATGTGGATGCCATGTCCATGCTGCAGATTTGTTTGTATATCTTCAACTAAAAAGAGAAGTCATGGCTAAGGAACTATTGTCCAATACTAGAGATGATGAGGATAAGATAGCTTTAAGACCAAGTGATATTTTGGTAACAAATGTCTGTGTCACCAAGCTCTTCAACAAGCACTGATAAGACTGGGCTGTGAGAGTCAGTAAATATAGTCCTGGAATACTTGAAACCAGCACTTACAAATAAGTTCAATGATGTGCTTATTATCCCCACTCTCAATAAAAGAAGTAATGACTATCACAAATCCCGAAAAAAAAAAAAAAAAAAAAGGGCCAGTACTTATAATCAAATATCAACAAAGTAAATTAAATAGTGTTCTCATGAGTTCATTAACATATGCTGAAGGGCCAAAGAAACTGGTACACCTACCTAATATTGTGTAGGGACCCCGCGAGCATGCAGAAGTAACCCAACACGACGTGGCATGGACTTGACATATGCCCGAAGTAGTGCTGGAGGGAACCGACACAATGAATCCTAAAGGTCATCCATAAATCCGTAAGAGTATGACGGGGTGTGATCACTTCTGAACAGCACACTGCGAGGCATTCCAGATTTTCTCAATAATGTTCACATCTGGGGAGTTTGGTCAGAAGAGTGTTCCTGGAGCCACTCTAGAGCAATTCTGGACATGTGGGGTGTCACACTGTCCTGCTGGAATTGCCCAAGTCCATCATTATGCACAATGGACATGGATGGATGCAAGTGATCAGACATGATACTTACGTACGTGTCACCTGTTAAGAGTATCAGGGGTTCCATATCACAGCAACTGCACACGCCCCTCGCCATTACAGAGCCTCCACCAGATTGAACAGTACCCTGCTGACATGCAGGGTCTGTGGATTCATGGGGCTGTCTCTATCCTGTACACGTCCTTACGCTCAATACAATTTGAAACAAGACTTGTCCAACCGGGCAACATGTTTCCAGTCATCAACAGTCCAATGTTGGTGTTGACAGGTCCAGGCAAAGCATAGAACTTTGTGTCGCACCATCATCAAGGCTACGTGAGTGGGTCTTCAGCTCCGAAAGCCCATATTGATGATGTTTTGTTGAATGGTTCATGTACTGGCACTTGCTGATGCCCCAGCATTGAAAAATGCAGCAATTTTCAGAATGGTTGCACTTCTGACACTTTGAACAATTCTCTTCAGTCATCATTGATCTTTTTCCAGCCTGAGCAATGTCAGACATCTGATGTTTTACTGAATTCCAGATATTCACGATACACTTGTGAAATGGTCATACAGGAAAATCCCCACTTCATTGCTACCTTGGAGATGCTGTGTCCCACCATTAGTGCACTGACTATATCACCACATTCAAACTCACTTCAATCTTGATAACCTGCCATTGTAGCAGCAGTAACCAATCTAACAACTGGATCAGGCACGTGCTGTCTTATACAGGGTGTTACAAAAAGGTACAGGCAGACTTTCAGGAAACTTTCCTCACACACAAATAAAGAAAAGATGTTATGTGGACGTGTGTCCGGAAACGCTTAATTTCCATGTCACAGCTCATTTTAGTTTCATCCACCTACGCGCAATGGAGCACGTTATCATGATTTCATACGGGATACTCTACCTGTGCTGCTAGAACATGTGCCTTTACAACTACGACACAACATGTGGTTCATGCACGATGGAGCTCCTGCACATTTCAATCGAAGTGTTCATATGCTTCTCAACAACAGATTCGGTGGCCGATGGATTGGTAGAGGCGGACCAATTCCATGGCCTCCACGCTCTCCTGACCTCAACCCTCTTGACTTTCACTTATGGGGGCATTTGAAAGCTCTTGTCTACGCAACCCCGGTACCAAATGTAGAGACTCTTCGTACTCGTATTGTGGACGGCAGTGATACAATACGCCATTCTCCAGGGCTGTGTCAGCGCATCAGGGATTCCATGCGACGGAGGGTGGATGCATGTATCCTCACTAACGGAGGACATTTTGAACATTTCCTATAACAAAGTGTTTGGTAGAGACTCTTCGTGCTCGTATTGTGGACAGCTGTGATACAATACGCCATTCTCCAGGGCTGTGTCAGCGCATCAGGGATTCCATGCGACGGAGGGTGGATGCATGTATCCTCACTAACGGAGGACATTTTGAACATTTCCTATAACAAAGTGTTTGGTAGAGACTCTTCGTGCTCGTATTGTGGACGGCTGTGATACAATACGCCATTCTCCAGGGCTGTGTCAGCGCATCAGGGATTCCATGCGACGGAGGGTGGATGCATGTATCCTCACTAACGGAGGACATTTTGAACATTTCCTATAACAAAGTGTTTGAAGTCACGCTGGTACGTTCTGTTGCTGTGTGTTTCCATTCCATGATTAATGTGATTTGAAAGGAAGTAATAAAATGAGCTCTAACATGGAAAGTAAGCGTTTCCGGACACATGTCCACATAACATATTTTCTTTCTTTATGTGTGAGGAATGTTTCCTGAAAGTTTGGCCGTACCTTCCTGTAACACCGTGTATAGGCAGGCGTTGCCGACCACAGCACCATATTCTGCCTGTTTAAATTTCTCCGTATTTGAATATGCATGCCTATATCAGTTTCTTTGGTGCCTCAGTGTAATTAGGTAATCAGTAATTTATCTATGTAACATTTTCCAATTGATTAAAATATGCTCAGATTAAGATACAGTATAAGAAAGGCGGTACTGAAATACCATAAAACTTCTAGCCTGGCCAATTTAACTATCGCCAGAATCACTTACTGCTTCTTAACCATAAGTCTACAAATAACGTATTATACAAGTCACAGTTTGGATTTATAAAGGGTTCTGGCACTAAGAAGGGAAGCTGCACACAGAAAGAATGTGTATAACTTATAATACTTACAGACTCCTGGTATAGTCTGTGGTCTGACAAAGACGTCTGACAGAAAACCACAATGTCCTTTTTAGTAAATGAGAATATTATCGTGTCACAGGAAGTTCTGTGAAACATATTAAGTTACATTTATGCAAAAGGACATAGAGTGTATCAGTGCGAAAGAGTCCTGTATCACTGTATCAGTCTTCATCTGAATGGAAACTAATAACAAATATTATTCCCAAAAGGTGATTTAAATACCACATTATGCTTGGAGGTGCCATTTTTGGTTAGCCCTACCATTTATTTTTATGACATGTTTCAGAACACCTGTAGTTGCCACAGTGCACCATAATTCAGAATAATACAGACACTGCAATATTGTCTTTCAGGTCTGGCAATTTTTGTCAGTGTGAAAAATGCCACATTTCATTATGGTTCACCCTTTACTCTAGAGACCTAAACAGTTGACTGGGTGTCACTTCAAACGTCATCGAAAGGCAACAGCTTGCCATCTCCAATAGAACCAAGCCTAGGAAAGCACTATCATGTTCAAACCTTTCAGGTAGAGTGCAGCTTTACCTTTATGCTACATGAATCCATCTCACTGTCCTTAATGTTTCTTGTGTATGTTAAAGACCTTCCTACAGTAAGATTAAAATGTGCTAAGGTTGTTTCGTTTGCAGAAAATGCAAACTTTTGTTAAATGACAAATAAAATCTAGTATTAGAAAATCTGCCTGTGAAATTTAGAAGACGTAAAAAGAAAATGCAGTATATAATACTTTCATTCCTTCATTTCATAATGTCATATTGTGTCATATTTTGGAGTAATTCACTGATTCAAGTAAAGTTTTCCAGTTCCAGAAGTATGTAATATGAATAATCTGTAGTGTAAATTCAAGATGATCTTGCAGAAGTCTGTAAAGTAATACATAAATCTAAAAGTATAGACCCAAACTCTGGAACTGAGACATCAGAACACACAAATCATCCGGAAAATGATAAAGATGGAAACTGGCAGAAAAATAGAGAACGTGACGCACCCTGAAGTTAGACAAGGTGAAAATATTGAAAAGAAACATGAAAAGGTTGTGAAAATCTTCAACAAACATTTTCTGAGAGCAGCAGATGTGGCAGGTTGTAAAGGATCTATGGACAAAGCAATGGCTCTTCTACAGATAGTTATTAGCATCAGAACCTCAAAGAAATACTTACCTCATGTTGCAATGAATGAGACTGAAAAAACAATTAGGCCATCAAAAAATAAAAAGTCTGTTAATACAGCCAATATTTCTAGTAAAATGTTGAAATTTCATTATATACACACATCAAAAAATGTTCTGGATCACCTAGGTTCTGGAACCTGTACAGAAAATTGGAATAGAGATCAACATAAACATCATTTCCACCCTTTTTATTGCTCATGAAAACCACACATTGCATGTTGTGCCACCATACAGTGAGACCTTCAGAGATGGTGGTCCAGACTGCTGTACATACCGATACCTTTAATACCAAGTAGCATGTCCTTTTGCATTGGTGCATGTCTGTATTCATCGTGGCACACTATCCACAAGTTCATCAAGGCACTGTTAGTCCAGATTGTCCCACTCCTCAATGGCGATTCGGCGTAGATCTCTCAGAAGGCTAGTGGGTCACGGCATCTGTAAACAGCCCTTTTCAATCAATCCCAGGCATGTTCGATAGGGCTCATGTCTGGAGAACATGCTGGCCACTCTAGTCGAGCGATGTCGTTATCATGAAGGAAGTCATTCCCAAGATGTGCACAATGGGGGCGCGAATTGTCATCCTTGGAGACGAATACCTCACCAATATGCTGCCGATACGATTGCACCAACGGTCGGAGGATGGAATTCACGTAACTTCCAGCTGTTATGGCACCTTCCATGACCACCAGCGGCGTACGTCTGCCCCACATAATGCCACCCCAAAGCAGCAGGGACAGTGTCTCTAAGACACTCGCTGCACTTGCTGGACAGTGTCTCTAAGACACTCAACCTGACTGGGTTGCCTCCAAACACATCTCCGACGATTGTCTGGTTGAAGGCATATGTGACACTCATCGATGAAGAGAATGTGACACCTATCCTGAGCGGTCCATTTGACACATTGTTGAGTCCATCTGTACCACATTGCCTGGTGTCATGTTTGCAAATATGGACCTCGCCATGGACATTGGAAGGTAAGTTGCACATCATGCATTCTATTGCGCACAGTTTGAGTCATAACACGACGCCCTCTGGCTGCACGAAAAGCATTATTCAATATGGTGACCTAGCTGTCAGGGTTCTTCCAAGCCATAATCCGTAGGTAGTGGTCATACACTGCAGTAGTAGCCCTTGGGCAGCATAAGTGAGGCACGTCATTGACAGTTACTGTCTCTCTGTATCTCCTCCATGTCCGAATAACATTGCTTTTGTGCGCTCCAAGATGCCTGGACACTTCCCTTATTGAGAGTCCTCCCTGGCAAAAAGTAACAATACAGATGTGATCAAACCGTGGTAATGACTGTCTAGAGATGGTTGAACTACAGATAACATGAGCCGTGTACCTCCTTCCTGGTGGAATGACTGGAACTGACTGGCTGTTGGACCCTCTTCGTCTAATAGGCACTGCTCATGGATGGTTGTTTACATATTTAGGTGGGTTTAGTGACATCTCTGAACAGTCAAGGGGACTGTGTCTGTGATCAAATATCCACAGTCAACGTCCATCTTCAGAAGTTCTGGGAACCTGGGTGATGCAAAACTTTTTTTGATGTGTGTATTTGCTAGCAGAGTCTTATGCATCATATTCAACACATTTCTGCAAGAAGAAATTGTCACTGATGGTCTAAAACTGGCTGTAATGATACTTCTCTTTTAAAAAGGTGATAAAAGTAATGTCTCAAAATATTATCCAGCCTCCATTTCAATTATCTTTCCAAAAATTCTTGAAAAGTCTATGTATAGACTGATTGACAAGCTTCTCAACTTCAAAAATATTCTCAACAAAAGCAATCTGGGTTATGTGCTGCTCTTCAAACTGAATAAGCTGTTTTCTTTTTTAACTATCAAGTTTTGGAAGCTATTTTAAAAAAACCTTTTTTTGTCTCTTGAATGCCTTCAACTGTGTAAACCATCAAAATATTATTATTTAAGTGGTGCTGTTGCTTCAGTCATACCTAAATGACCCAAAGCAGGCTGTAACACTGAATGGCACATCCAGAGTACCAGCCTCATCAAAATGGGGCCTATTAATTTGTAGTAAGCCATAATGCTCTGTGTTAGGTCCACCATTATTTCTTAATTTCATTAATGACCTCCCTCTTTGTACTGATAAAAAGAGTAAGTTTGCTCTTTTTGCAGATGGTACTACAATTTCATTGATGAATTCCAGGATAACAATCTTAAACAAAATGCAAATGAAGTTTTCTTCAAATGGTCTCTCATTCAATTCAGATAAGGCCTATTATATGAGGGTTCATACACCACAAAGAAATCTTGAAGAATTTAACATGAAGTGTAGACATCAACCATTACAAAAATTTGAGGATACAAAATTCCTGGGTTCTTATATAGATACCAAATGTAATTGGTCAGCCCACATTTTTCAGCTATTTAAAAGATTTAGCTCAGCAATATTTGCACTACAGCTTATTGCTTTAAGGGATGAAGTAGAAGCCATTAAGGCATACAACTTTGGCTACTTTCATTCTGAGGGGAACCAGCCTCTTGGAAAAAAAGGTGATCAGAATAATGAGTGGTGTCCATCAAAGACATTCTTACAGGTGGATGTTTCAAAAGATGGGGATCCTCGCAGCCCCCTTGCAATACATTTTTCCTTGTTGACCTTCGTTTGTAATAACTTTTCTCTGTACAAAGACAACAGCAAATATAACTACAACATATGAATTACAAACAGTCTGGGTATTGAACTGAAACTTCTTTTCAAAAATAAAATAAAAATCAGTTATTTGCTTAAATGTTCCCTGGGATGTCTACTTCACTGTAGTGTTCATCCAATGTTCACCAGAAACTCTGTTATTGAGCTGCAAGGCGATTTGTGAGAAAGTGTCTCTGAAAACCTTTCACAGTGGAGGAAAAAAGTTAATATTGCAGTCACCATGGTAGACAACGAGCATTATCAAAATTATGAATATATGGAACCTGAGATCGGACAAGCCTGTTGCAACAGCTGCACAAAAATGGACGAAAAGCATATCGAATGAGCAGAGCAACGGATGACACAAACAGCCAATGAGATACCTAAGACCCCCATGACCATGAAGACGATGGAGGAGGATCTCCTTTTGGATATGAAGGGATTGCTGTACGGTCCGAAGATTGCTGACTGGAGGTATGCTTAACTTAACTACAATAAAAATTTAACCCAAAACTTTAAACGTGTTTTTCTCAAAACCGTTCCCCCCTGCACTGCTAAATGAAACGTTATGCTGTTCCACGAAGTACTGAGCAAAGCCAAGACATTGCAAGGCAAGGCAAGCCAAGCCTCAGACCACACACAAACAGCACATTGTGCACACATGCCGTTTTGCACACGGTAGCTGTCCCTGTCTTAGATGGACTGTTGAATAGTTTATACTCAATAGCAAACCTGCCCTATTGCTGTTGCTGAATTCTATTTTGATTCGTACTTCATTTCTGTCTCAGTCCAAGTAATTACAACAAAAACTACAGCATTAGTTACTGGGTACTTTCTTTTGACTGCTTCTAAAACTCCATGCATTATGATGATGAAAAGGAATGGCAAAAGACAACTTCTTTGGTGGTCTCTGGTGCTCTTCTCAAACCAATTTGACGTTGGACCCCCACACAGCTCTTGATTTCGCCATATGATCGTCTTACTTGTGTGATGATGCCATCATGAACTGCCCTTTGGCTTAGACATTCTCAGATATCCCTGCATGTTACACTTAGTGAGTTAGATGTTCCACAGATCATATGAACTATTCTTTTATTGAAATGATGTGGGATAAGTCAGCTTAGAGGATATGTATATATGATTAATTTTTTTTCCACAGGCTACCAGCTTTTAAATAGAAATTCGTCCATGGATAGAAGGAGTGGCCCAAAGGAAATGATTTTACATTAAACTTAAAGCTTGCTGGGCTATCTATTAAGTTGTTTTATGTTATTGGGCAAATCATTAAAAAAATTTTGTTGCTGCGTATTGACTCCTTTCTGAGCCACCAACATCTTCAATAATGGGTAATAAAGGTCATTTTTCCATCTAGAGAAAACTGAGAAACAAATAATATTAGTTAAATAAATAATTCTTTAATAATATCAAGTGGAAAATACATTTTTAGCAATACAAAATTATTATGAAAGAGTCTCTTTTATTTCACTTAATTCACCATTTCTCAGAGCAACATAAAAATAGCTTATCAAAATTACATTACTTTAAATATGTACACAGAAAGGTTAATTCTTATATCTGTACCTTTTGTACCACTGATTTTGTCATTGTTGTAGTAGTAGTAGTAGTAGTAGTAGTAGTAGTTGTTGTTGTTGTTGATGAAATATGCAAAATGAGATAAAGTGCATTGTCAACATGCACTGTCATTTACACAATAGACCTTTACTCTCCTGTCAACAGCATCTGAACATTTTTCTGTGATGAAATCATTCTTACTGCCCTGCCAAAACCGACAATTGGTGATAACCTCTGAGCATCATATTTTGAATATAGAGCAGTTACAGTCATATTACTTTCATTTCCACCATCTTTATTTTGGTTTGCTTCCTGTCAACAAGAACAAAGTGTTAAGGAAGTATTTAACAGAGTTATCCACATTCACTGATAGACTGACAATCACACAAGAGCACAAATAGTTGTTTTATTTGTTACGTAAATTATGACACAATGAAGTTCAATTCTTGCATATTAAATTCAAATACGAATTCAATGTCAAACTTGCAAATATATAACTGTCATCAAACTCTCTAATAAACATATAAGAATGGATCCCCATATCATAAAGAATGAGATTTTCACTCTGCAGTGGAGTGTGCGCTGATATGAAACTTCCTGGCAGATTAAAACTGTGTGCCTGACCAAGACTCAAACTCGGGACCTTTGCCTTTCGCGGGCAAGTGCTCTACCAACTGAACTACCCAAGCACGACTCACGCCCTGTCCTCACAGCTTTACTTCTGCCAGTACATCGTCTCCTACCTTCCAAACTTTTCAGAAGCTCTCCTGCGAACCTTGCAGAACTAGCACTCCTGAAAGAAAGGATATTGCGGAGACATGGCTTAGCCACAGCCTGGGGGATGTTTCCAGAATGAGATTTTCACTCCGCAGCAGAGTGTGCGCTGATATGAAACTTCCTGGCAGATTAAAACTGTGTGCCAGACCGAGACTCGAACTCGGGACCTTTGCCTTTCGCGGGCAAGTGCTCTACCAACTGAGCTACCCAAGCACGACTCACGCCCTGTCCTCACAGCTTTACTTCTGCCAGTACATTGTCTCCTACCTTCCAAGTCACGTCTCGCGTAAATGAGATGTGCAAGAAGATGAATTTAGATACATTTTTGGGGAAGAGAGTGAGAGAGGCAGCATAAATATATACTTGCCTACCAATTATTTAATGCACAACATATACAATAAAAGTGGAAAAAACTTTTCTTACCTGCATCAAATTGCACATTTCTGTGTAAAAATGAGGAAATGTCGGCAACTGATAAAATATTATGTGGCGAATTCCTTTAATATGAAGACGGCGGAAGAAGTGCAACCTTTCACTGTACAGCAAAAAATGAGCGCTTGAATGGAAAAACATATCCCTTGCTCTAGCCATTTTTCCTTCCTAAAACAGTAATAATTTTCTGTTGTTACAAAAAAATAACTACTGTAAAACCATTTTTGAAGCAAAAATTACATTGTAATAACCACAACAGAGAGTGTGCGCGTATACACACACACACACACACACACACACACACACACACACACACACACACCAATGCGCACCCACATGCCCATACACCAATGCGCACCCACATGCCCATACACACATGCATGCACACACCCGTGCACAGAGAGAGAGAGAGAGAGAGAGAGAGAGAGAGAGAGAGAGAGAGAGAGATGACGTGCTGAGTAGCACACAAAACGAAAAGACTACTACACATTTAAGCTTTTGGCCCAAAGACCTTCTTCGAAAACAGAAAGCACACACACATTTACATAGGCACAACTTGCACATGTACATGGCATGATTCGGGGCCACTGTGGCCTGACTGCAGACTGCAATTACAGCAATCGAAGTTCGGTGGTGGGGGTACAGAGGCGGTACAGGGCAGGGAGGGGCAGGGATAACAGGGCAAGAGTGAGGGAAGGTGTTGTGCTGCTTGTGAGAGCATTCAGGGACATGGTGGGAACAGGATGGAAGCAGAGGTGGGTGCGTTGGCAAACTGAAGGCAGGTATAGTGCGGGAGTGGGACCAGAGAAGTTGATAGTTAGGTGGAGTGCTGGGACTTGCGAAGGTTAAGGACAGGGGTCATATCTGCTCTCCATCCACCAGCCTCACCATCCCTACCCCCCGCCCCCAGCAAAGTGTTACAACTCTGCACCTAGCAGCCCTATCTTGTCACCATCATGTTCCTGTATACTCTCACAGGCAGCATATCACCTCCCACTTCTACCCTGCTATACCTCCTCGTTCTCGCCCCATGCCGCCTCCTCACTCCCACCACCCACCTCGAATGGCTGCAGTTCCAGCCCACAGTGAAACCGTATGTGTGAGTTATGCCTGTGTGAAAGTCTTTGGGCTTTCTATTTCCAAAGAAGGCCTATTGGCCAAAACCTCAAATGTTTACTAATCTATTAACTGCACCTGCCTGCAACTCAGTACCATCTTCTTGCACTTTTCATAATACTTTTGTATACATGTCCTTGCAACACATCCTTCGATCCCATAATCCTCCTGGCTTCCATCTCCACTAACATCTTTTCACCTCTACCCCTATGCCACAATCCAACTTCACTCATCCCGAACTCGCACCCCCCTCTTTGCAGTCGTCTCCTCTTTTCTATTTACCCTTGCCACTCCAGTCAGGCTTTGGAATTGCTATGGAGGACACGTTAGTTTTACGAGCAAGAAAAAGAATTTGTTTCTGTTAATGGGCATGCTTCGATTCCTGCCGATAAAGTTTTAAAGCGCACCTCGAAAACTCCAGGACTCAGTGAAAGAACAGTTTTAAGGAAAGGGGTGCTACTTCAAGACTTACAAGACAATGAAGTAAACAGTGTGTAAGAAAGCCCCTATGGGAGAAACAGTGTGTTTTTAAGTACTCTGGGCCGGGGGTGGGGGGTGGGGGGGGGGGTGGGGGTGGAAGCAGCCTCGTCCTGTTACAGGTATAGATTCGTTCCAGTCTGATGCAATTTGTCGGCACATATACAGCTATTATAAAAAGGCAAGAATATCCCACAGTAGGGAAGTTGCTAATTTCTTTAAAAGAAAGTGAACTTTTTTTCAGGGGGGAAAATGTCACTTAATATGATATTAAAAAGTATGGGCTTCTGTTTTAAAAAGGTAGATGTACAAAAACTGTTACTTGAAAAAGCTCATGTCATTGCAGCTTGTACCATTTTCTTACACAAAACTGTAGGAAAGGGCACACTCAGTCATATGGTTAGATGAAACCTGGGTCAACGCTGGAGAATTGGTTGAGAAATGCTGGACAGATGATGCTCCGAATAGCAGTGGTCATCAGCCAACAGGAAGAGGATCCTGATTAATTGTGGCCCATGTAGGATCTTCAAACAGTGTTGTGCCTGAAGGACTTTTAGTTTTTCGATTGGAAACAACCAGTTACTATCATGAGGATATGGACCGCTCACGGTTTCTACAGTGGTTTAAAAATTTGTTCGTCCGGTTTGGTGTTCCGACAGTGTTTGTGATGGACAATGCACTGTACCATTCTGTGATTTTACATAAAACTCCCAACACTAGTGACCATAAAGAAACTGTCATGCAGTGGTTGCAGGTGAGAGACATTGCTACGGACATGAGCATGACGAAGCTGCGGTTATACTTGCTCGTAAAACAAAATAAGCGTGTGACGCCTAAATACGTTGTAGATGAAATTGCAAGTGAATAGGGTCACTTGGTAATTAGGCTATACCTTATCACTGCCATTTTAATCCACTTAACTGGTTTGGAGTAAATTCGAGGCATACATTAGAAGTAACAACAAGACCTTTACTATAACAGAAGTGGAAAGATTGCTACATGAAGGTTTTGTTACTGTAGACACTACCTCATGGAGGAAAAAAGTAGACCATGTTGTTAAACTTGTAAGAGAAGCACAGACTATAGATGGTGTGATAAATGAAAATGAACAATTAATGATTTCTCTTAATGATGATGATGATGATGATGAAGAAGACAACAGTTTTGGTGCCGATTCTGATGATACTGAAAGAGAACTGGATGGAACTGTGCCACTGACATTGTCAATTGGTGAGTGTAAATGTATACAAAATTAATTCTCTCTCTCTCTCTCTCTCTCTCTCTCTCTCTCTCTCTCTCTCTCTCTCTCTCTCTGCAATCGGGTAGGTAGGCTATGCATGTTTTGCTTTGTTCTTTGGTATGCTTAGGGTTACATTATTATATGACGTTTTACGTGCAGCTATTATGGTAACAATTTGGAATGACTTTTCATAGATATTGTCATTAACTTTGGCTGTTTTTATTTCCCGGTTTCAAAAACTATCAAATGCTTAGTTTCCGTCATCGTCCTCTCCATTGTTAGAAAAACATACTTTGCTGCACTTACGTATAAACGTTGATTGTAGCTTACATTTATGCAACGTACTTCAGAGTTGTGGGCATGTGCGGTGGCAGCTATTGCAACCTCGCAACTGCAGTATAGCCAACCGCATGCGAGCTGTCAAGTGACATGTTTCACCGCCCCGGGTATAATGAAATTTTGACATGAGGAAAATTGCATCCTGTTAGATTCCACACCAAGTCACCAACATAAATAAATAGCACTAGTATGCACTGGGTGGCATCCACATGGATGGATCCAACAATGAAGGAGTCACATTTCTGCAGCGTATTGATGCCACTGATGAAACACTGGGTCCGAATTAAAAGTGACAGTCGAATGAGTGGCGTCACCCAGGTTTGTCACGATCACAAAAATTTTGACAGGAGATCAGTTGAGTGAAGCTTATCCTGATTGTGTTATTGTCACACATGCTGTGCCTGATGGACAAACCATCAACAGAGAATACCATTGCCAATTTCTGGAGCAACATGCGTGTTTGGCTGTGTGGTGCAAATATCATGTTTATTGTGAGACAACCATCCTATCATGTCACAAGACAACAGATTTTGTCATGTCACAAACAATGTCAAGCTCTTAATCCAATGGTGGCACTGGGAAGTCAGGGAACACCTTCCATCCTCGTGACTTTGACTTGCTTCTGACATTGAAGGAACCCCTCCAAGGCCACCGATTTTCGGACATGGCATTTGTAGTCCGTGCAACAGGGTTTTCATTCACTGTCATCAACAGAGAACCCTTTGCCAACAGTCCTCAATGGCCCCCCCCGACATTTGGTAAAAGATAACAGACTTTGCGGATGATTACATTGACAAAATATAGTGCACTGCGCTTAGCTCATTAAACAGTGAGTCCTATCACTGTTGCCACTGGTTTATTTACAATCCCCATATTATTCAGTGTCACATTTAGTTTTAATGGAAAGTAAGGATAAGAATACAACAAACATCCAATGTATAAAGGAACTATTTCTACAGATGACCTCCAAAAGTATTAATTTTGTTTTATGAAAATGTTACAGAAAGCAGCAATATGTATAGATTGCAATTTTTGCTAGGATGTTTTTGAGAAAGCCTTTGCCTCAATTTCAACAAAATTTGTATTAAAAGGCCTTAAAACCAAGGCATTCAATCAACCTGTTAATAGTACAGAGCATATATACATGCCTGCGCTATAGCTTCCATTAGACTTTTCAATATAGTCAAACACTGCTTGCCTATAAACTGTAATTCAGGCAACAAGATTCCATGTCATCAAAACTATCCTAATGTGCTCCAGAGGAACTTTTCATGTTCCTAAACTTGGGGGAAAAAAACTAAATGTATGGTAGTGTAACATATTTATATCATAATTGATTTGATAATGAAAATGTACTGTTTGTCACAAATGCATATTAAGTTAAAGACTTATAGAGGTGGTTTAGCAGTGGGCCTGACAATCTGGTCTGGTGAGATTAAATATGTATAACCCATAGACCAAATGAAGTAAACATTAACAATAAACACATAGAACCAATTAATGAGTCTTTTAATCTAAGCTAATTGACTACAATGACAGGATAGACAGGAAAAGAATGAACACAAAACAAAAACTGGCCTACTGTGTGCTTTTGGTAAACTAAATAGTTTCTGAAACTAAGCATTCAATGTGTATTGCCCGTATTGACATGGTGGTGAGGCATCAACTTCCAATGCAGAAGCTATTTAATAACAGTGTGTTACTCACTGGGCAATGGAGAAAATAATAACGGCAATTACTAGGACAGACAGAAATACATTAAGGAACAAATGGTAGTCGAAGATATTAATATGACTGTAATTAAAATTAAATTGAGATGGGAAAGACACATATTCAAGGGAATGGTCACAAGTGGATCACATAAGTACTTTCTTGAATTCCAGAACACAAGAAAAGAGACAATAACTAAACGAAAGGTGGGTAAGTAGTGTATTAGGAAATGTCCTACAGCAACACAGATGCAAATATAAGAAATATTATTTTGGATGGATAACTGTGGAGCAATGTTTATCCACAATGGATAGGAAATGGCTAGCACCATAATGCAAAAGGGTGATGATAATCACACAAAAACTGTTAGTAAATTATCATCACACTTAAATGACTGAAAGTGATTAGTGGTTTAATGCTAGAACGCCCATCTTTGAACTATACCCTAGAATGCCCAATGGAGGTTTTTATTGAATTTTAAGCTGCTTCTTCTGCTTCATCATATTCTTGTTTTACAAAATGTGATGATATTTTATATATGTCCTTTAACATTATTGCTTTTAATTATTTTTTCAAGTATAATAATTATGTGGGAACATTTTCATTTCAGCTGAATTTTATTTTTATGTGACACCATACAAAAATAAGTGACACTGTCTTGCAGGTGCAAACAACTGCTTATATTTTGGAAATTTTATACCATAAAACAATAGACAACAAATGTTATGATTGAACTGTTTAACTATTTACCAATTATACTTTTACCCTGTAACAAATAAGGAAACACTTATATGGAGATATGTGTATATGCAGAGGATGTCAACTGCACTTTTTGCGTACCCTTTTTGCTTATACATGAACTGCATGCAAATTTCTTACATATAAATCAATTTATCTCTATTAAACTTCATTGAATGATAAATTAATAAAACCTAAAGACTGTAAATTCAAATAAATACTTAGGGATTACAATTATGAACAACTTAAATTGGAAAGAAAATGTTGTGGGGAAGATGAACCAAAGACTGCATTTTACTGACAGAACATATAGAAGATGCAACATATCTACTAAAGTGACTGACTACAATACACTTGTTCGCCCTCTTTTGGAATATTGCTGTGCAGTGTGGGATTCTTGCCAGATAGTATTAATGGAGTACATTGAGAAAGTTTAAAGAAGGGCACCACATTTTGTATTTTTGAGAAATATGGGGGAGAATGTCACAGATGTGATATAGGACATCACTCAAATGAAGGTGTTTCTCATTGTGGCAGGCTCTGCTCATGAAATTTCAGTCACCAACTTTCTCCTGTGAATGAGAAAACATTTTGTTGGCACCAACCTATATAGAAAGAAACCATCATCATAATAAAATAGTCATGTAGATATGTAGGCATGTGTGTGTGTGTGTGTGTGTGTGTGAAAGAGAGAGAGAGAGACATATCTGTTTTTGATGAAGGCCTTGCTGGCCGAAAACTTATTTGTAACAATCTTTTTTTGTGCCTATCTGCAACTCAGCATCTCCGTCATATGGTGAGTAGCAACTTTCCTTTTCATAATATTGTTAGTTTATATTTGGTTGACATTTGATCCAACGAACCTACAGCGAATTGATATTATTATAAAAACTAACTTTTATGGAGTTTTCTTTTCTGCAGCCCTCATCGGGTGTTACACTGGAGTGGACAGAACTAAGACTGCACATTTTTCGTAGTCTTCCCTTGGTGACATGTTACAGTAATGTCGTCAACCATGCAAATAACACTTGAATGAAGCACAACTTGTCCTTTTTTCACAGAAAACGTCCCTTCTACTTCTGTTCAAAGTGCCAACAATACTTGTATTCCTCCTTTTCGGCTCTTTTGTTAGCTTGAGACAAGTGAGTTAAGTTGTCTGGTATGACATTTCTTTCCTTTCATGTGTACAGTTCCATGAGGTGTAGTGTGATACCTTCTCCCAGGCTAGTATCTGTAGGTCACATTTCACCTTTTCCCAATACAGAAAATAGCTTTAGTGTCTGTGAGCAGCCAATACTTCATTTTCAGCTTCAGAAAGGAGTCCACTGCAAAAGTGATACATTATAGCTACCAGCTAAGCTGTTAGTGACGACAGACAGACATGCAAGAACTGTTAAAAGCAACACTGTATGACAGATTTAGTGGTTTTCATTAATCACTAGAGCATTAAAATTTGTCAGCTGTGGTTCTTAAAATGATCAATATTATTTCATCATTGTTGGCTAATATAAGCACCAAATAAACTAGGTAAAATGCATTTCTGTGGGAAGCAGTCAATTGACTGCCATCAAGAACCAACGGTAAACACGTAATTACCTTACAAATTTGTAATTACAAAGCAAAACAATTAAGGCAAATTAAATCACATCTAAAACAATTAAGTCATAAAACCACAGGAACAGACTATTTCAAACGCACAAGAAATTCGCATCTCAAAAGAAATAACTGGAGAAGGAGAAGAAGAAGCAGGAGGAGGAGGAGGAGGAGGAGGAGGACGACGACGATGAAGGCAACAGTGACAACAACAACTTATATCTTGCAAAGGCTAACTTTTTATTATGTTAGATCAATGCCAAGAATTTCATTCTGAACACACTATATCCTAACTATAATGTAATCTGTGGTATTTGTCCTTGGTACAACGTAAGATCAAACAGCTTTTTCAGAAACAAACATAATTTGAAAATTTCTAAGAATTTGCTTCTATTCCTATAGTCATTAATAGTAATATTATGAATACAAATAAAGAAATACAAAAGCAATGTGCAATAGAAATTGTCAGTCAAAGTACTCTGAAAGCAGCATTTTCTACAATGTTCTGACCAAATGCAAAACGAAAATAACAACATTTAAAAGAATGATGCAGCAAAATGTATGTAAAGCTCTCACTTTACCTTTGAATATTCACATAGCTGGACAAAATTGATGTCTTCCGCTTTGAAAAAATTTCTGACCTTTACAAAATCAAAATAAGATGGTATATATATTAGGGTGTGATTCATTATGCTGTCCTTGTATTGCGGCAATATTTTTTTCACAAAATGGCTAAATCTTTCATCAATTGCATCAAGTGGACTACTGGCATCAAATTTATTAAACACCTGTAATATAACACAATACAGTTGAGAAAAAGTTCAATAAAAGCACATTTCAAAATACAGGTAGAGTGCATTTTTTTAAATTTTACACATATACTACATTATGAAAGAATATAAGCACATCTGAAGAAGGATGGGGAAAGACATGGTCACAGTTTTGCTGCAGGAGGTAACACACCATTCATTTGAACATATTTAGATCCCCAGACTCCGATGATATAGTTGCTGAACAGTTCACAGAAAATTTGAGTCTCGTAACAAATAAATACCCCACTCATACGGTTATATTTGGTGGGGACTTCAACCTTCCCGCGATATGTTGGCAAAAATACTTGTTCAAAACCAGTGCTAGGCAGAAAACATCTTCCAAGATTGTCCTAAATGCTTTCCCCGAAAATTATTTCGAGCAGTTAGTCCACGAACCCACGCGAATTGTAAATGGTTGCAAAAACACACTTGACCTCTTAGCCACAAACAATCCAGAGCTAATAAAGAGTATCATGACTGATCTAGGGATTAGTGATCACAAGGTCGTTGTAGCTAGGCGCAATACCGTTTCTTCCAAATCCACCAGAAACAAATGCAAAATAAATTTATTTAAAAAAGCGGATAAAGTGTCACTAGAAGCCTTCCTAAGAGACAATCTCCATTCCTCCCAAACTGACTGGAAATGTAGACAAGATGTGGCTCAAATTCAAAGATATAGTAGCAACAGCAATTGAGAGATTCATACCTCATAAATTGGTAAGAGATGGAACTGATCCGCCATGGTACAGAAAACAGTTCCGAATGCTGTTGCAGAGGCAACGGAAAGAGCATGCGAAGTTCAGAAGAACGTGAAATCCTGAAGACTGGCTAAAATTTACAGACGCGCGAAATTTGGCACGGACTTCAATGCGAGATGCCTTTAATAGGTTCCACAACGAAACATTGTCTCGAAATTTGGTAGAAAATCCGAAGAAATTCTGGTCATATGTAAAGTACACAAGCGGCAAGACGCAATCAATACCTTCGATGCGCAGTGCCGATGGTACTGTTACCAACGACTGTGCTGCTAAAGCGGAGTTATTGAACGCAGTTTACCGAAATTCCTTCACCAGGGAAGACGAATGGAATATTTCAGAATTTGAAACACGAACAGCTGCTAGCATGAGTTTCTTAGAAGTAGACACCTTAGGGGTCGCGAAGCAACTCAAATCGCTTGATACGGGCAAGTCTTCAGGTCCAGATTGTATACCGATTAGGTTCCTTTCAGATTACACTTATACAATAGCTCCCTACTTAGCAATCATATACAACCGCTCGCTCACCGATAGATCTGTACCTACAGAATGGAAAATTGCGCAGGTCGCACCAGTGTTTAAGAAGGGTAGTAGGAGTAATCCATCGAACTACAGACCTATATCATTGACGTCGGTTTGCAGTAGGGTTTTGGAGCATATACTGTATTCAAACATTATGAATCACCTCGAAGGGAATGATCTATAGATACGTAATCAGCATGGTTTCAGAAAACACCGTTCTTGTGCAACGCAGCTAGCTCTTTATTCGCACGACAGGGGATCTCAAGTTGATTCCGTATTTCTAGATTTCCGGAAAGCTTTTGACACCGTTCCTCACAAGCGACTTCTAATCAAGCTGTGGGCCTATGGGGTATCGTCTCAGTTGTGCGACTGGATTCGCGATTTCCTGTCAGAAAGGTCGCAGGTCGTAGTAATAGACGGCAAGTCATCGAGTAAAACTGAAGTGATATCAGGTGTTCCCAGGGAAGCGTCCTGGGACCTCTATTGTTCCTGATCTATATAAATGACCTGGGTGACAATCGGAGCAGTTCTCTTAGGTTGTTCGCAGATGATGCTGTAATTTACCGTCTAGTAAGGTCATCTGAAGACCAGTATCATCAGTTGCAAAGCGATTTAGAAAAGATTGCTGTATGGTGTGCCAGGTGGCAGTTGACGCTAAATAACGAAAAGTGTGACATGATCCACGAGTTCCAAAAGAAATCTGTTGGAATTCGATTACTCGATTAATAGTACAATACTCAAGGCTGTCAATTCAACTAAGTACCTGGGTGTAAAAATTACGAACAACTTCAGTTGGAAAGACCACATAGATAATATTGTGAGGAAGGCGAGCCAAAGGTTGCATTTCATTGGCAGGACACTTAGAAGATGCAACAAGTCCACTAAAGAGACAGCTTACACTAAACTCGTTCATCCTCTGTTAGAATATTGCTGCGCGGTGTGGGATCCTTACCAGGTGGGATTGACGGAGGACATCAAAAGGGTGCAAAAAAGGGCAGCTCGTTTTGTATTATCACGTAATAGGGGAGAGAGTGTGGCAGATATGATACACGAGTTGGGATGGAAGTCATTAAAGCAAATACATTTTTCGTCGCGGTGATATCTATTTACGAAATTTCAGTCGCCAACTTTCTCTTCCGAATGCGAAAATATTTTGTTGAGCCCAACCTACATAGGTAGGAATGATCATCAAAATAAAATAAGAGAAATCAGAGCTCGAACAGAAAGGTTTAGGTGTTCGTTTTTCCCACGCGCTGTTCGGGAGTGGAATGGTAGGGAGATAGTATGATTGTGGTTTGATGAACCCTCTGCCAAGCACTTATATGTGAATTACAGAGTAATCATGTAGATGTAGATGTAGAGAAAAAAATGACCAAGCAAATTTGCTGAGTATTTGTTGTTATTTAATGTCCTACTTCCCATAATTTCATAATTTTCAAGAAACTGCCATGTAATTGAAGACTGGAGGTCTGTTCACAATTTATCAGTATGGGTACTAGTCATGGTGATCTCAAGTACTGAGATTTAGAATCACTGAGAACTGGGCTGAAATGTCTACGAATAAAACTGTTCATGAATATCTAAAAGAATGAGGAATAGAGTCAGCGAAATAAAACAACATAAAGTGACACAGTGAATGGAGACTAAACCAACGGGAGTCCGAGAACACTTCTAAAAACTGTATGTTTCTAATTTAGGACAAGAGGTAATAAATGGGGAGAAAGATCTGAAATAAAATATTTATAAAAATGAAAAAGAAGAGGGACACAGGTAATCTATACGAGACAAGATTGAATTTGCAAAATAGAATCAGAACTAACTAGAAAATGTAATAAAAAAGATTTTAATTATCATGGTACTTAACAACGTACAGACCACAGATAACAATCAAAATTTGTGTGTTATGACTTACGAACAAGTGCAGATTAAATGAAATGCAAGCATTCTGTGCATAAAAGGATACACGAAATTGTGTGTGTGTGTGTGTGTGTGTGTGTGTGTGTGTGTGTGTGTGTGTGTGTGTAATATTATGGAGATGCTTCAGGAATTCAAGTGGGAGTCCTTGGAGGGAAAATAACATTCTTCTCAAGGAAAACTACTGAGGAAATTTAGAGAATCGGTATTTGAAGCTGACTGCAGAATGATTCTACTGCCACCAATATACATTTTGCATAAGGACCATTAAGGTGAGAGAAATTAGGGCTCATATGGAAGCACACAGATGTTTTTCCTACTTTACTTGGAAGTAGAACAGGAAAGGAAATGAGTGGTGGTACAAGGTATCCTACATCACATGCCCTATGGCAGTTTGCTGAATGGCTGAGTGTGTATGCAAATGTAGATGAAAATGCACGATAAAGCACGCAGGTCTCATTAAAAAAAACACAGGCAATGTAAAGGAAAAGAGCCTACACAGAGAAAACAGAGAAGCAAGAATAAACTGTTAAACCATAAAAAACAAATAAGACTGTGCTGAATGGTAATTTACAGCTTAGGAATTTACACACCATTGTAATGGGAATGAGGATTCAAATGCCTTGAGTTGTAAAATAAGCTCTCTGGTTCCTGTTATATTTTATAGCATGATCAGAAAAAGAATTTTGCATGCCCACAGAGCAAAAAATACCTGACTGTTCATTTTTAATGACAAGTTTGTAGTGAAATGTCAAGAGAAAGCTGAAGGGCATCATACGGCAGTAAAATATTGTGTAAGGAATGAAATGGGAAGATAAGTAATGAAGCAGGAGCTGAACAGGTTGGATTTGGAAATTATGGTGATAACATTTCCTCTTCAAATGTAACTGTCCATATCAGACACTCTTAAAAATTTCAACAAAGCATGGGTATAGAGGTCCACGATTCTGGGTGTTGCATCAGTACCATTTTACAGGAAATAGAAAACAAATAGTAATCCCTAGGTTACAGAAACCAGAAAACCCTAGGTCCCCCTTCAGCAACACTGCTGTAACGTCAGGGAAGCAATATACCTAATCATTGCTGTGGTAGGCTTCAAATCACTACTATATTGTGTTTGAACCAATGGTCACACATCCATGTCAAATATTCTAGAGGAATCACAAACCAAATCAGTGACAGCATGATATGATGAGAAGTGTTTCATACTGTTGGCATACATGTTTTAAAACTGTTCAATTAATTTTAAAATACAAGCAGTATAACAGTCTAAATAGACATGTGCACATTTGCATTATTAGGTGAGACCATGATTATCATTTGGAAAGACTACAGCGCCTACTACATGGGGATCAAATTTTATGCCAAACTTCCAAAAAATTTCAAAAGCTCAAGTGGAAGATGATTTGAAACAGCCTTGAAGGAGTTTCTTATCACTAAATGTTTTTATAGTATTAAGGAATTCCTTTCAGAAGAAGCTGCTTTCAATGCCCTTGAAGGGGTTTCTTATCAAGACATCTCTCTATGTTATTAAGGAATTCCTAAGTCCCACATACCTTTCTCCATAATTATCTGGAAGAAACTGATTGTTAGATTCTGCAGGGAAATGGTTATAATACCAGAAAATGGAATTCTCCAGTGCCTGGGTAAACCTAGGGATTCATATTCTTTTATATATCAGCATCTAGGAACCTCCTACATCTCCTTGAAATCATCCCCATGGCCTCCTATGCAATGGCAATTACACTGCGCAGTTGGTGGCATTAAAGAACTTCATCACATCTTCTCTAAGAAGAATTAGACAGTGAGGTCTTCAGCTGATTATCTGCACTTCTGTCTATGGATGCCACAAACTTGCATCCCATTGCAGCATGCTAATCTGTTAAAATAGAGATTGCTTTTGAATTGGCCAGAAGACTTGCTACAGTGGTTTATAATGTGAATCAGCCAATCTTTGTAGTTTTACCAATAGTTAGACGTAACTGTTTCATTGAAAAGTTTGCCTTATTGAACTTCCATTTCTGCATTTTTCATTTGTGGGCCTCTTTCTCTGGTAGCTGGGATGAAATGATGATGTGGCCATCAGGTTGAAAACACATAACCTCTAATGCCTTCAGCATTTCAAAAGCTAGTCAACTCTATTCACTTGTTTCAGAACAACAAATGGTCACACTAAGACACTAAATCTTGCCTATGAATGAAACTTTCATTCAATATTTGTAACAGTCTCCTTTAACTGTATGTATATATATCAATTAGCAATAATATGTATAAGCTATATTTGTTGATTTGGAGTAGTAGACTATACAGTATATAGTCATTCCCAACCACAATCGTTGACCCTTGATGGTCATATGTTTTTGTAAGTTCTGTTTATACTATCTTTGCCATTTGAACGGGATACAAGACATATCCAGATGACTTTGATTATCATATTTCAAGTCTGTGATCATGATGAGCTGACATAAGTTGCTGTAATGATTGCCAAATATTGTGAAAGACAAGACAAAGCCAAGTTTATAGTGAGATGCAATAGTACTGATGTGTATGTATAAATCATCAATTTCCAGCTTTGTGAACAACCTTACTACCCTAAGCCTTCAGAACATTTTTCAATATTTGCCCATGTAACCTACATTGTTTTATTGCACTGTTGCAGCCCTCCAGTGATTACAGTTTTGTGAACCAAAACCATTAGAACAATAAAATCAAGTTGGTACAGCTGGTGGTTTACAGAGCATTATTTCATAATTTCTGGCCAACAGGAACATGTTAAAATTCAACCCTGAAATATCAAGCCTGGGATGATGAAGTTATTTTAGACACATAAAATTCACTACAGCCATGAATACACATGACAACAGGTACAGAGTTAGTATAGTTACCGTGCCAAACCGTCAGTCTGTAAATCAGTTCACACCAAGTCATCTATAGCTCGGACACAGTCAATCCAAATAACATGTGTAATCACAGCCCCAGTAGCACAGGGAGTCTTCCTGTAGAGCAATACAGCAAAGCGGCTGAGTGAGGAGCATGATGATCTATGAACACCAGATGAAGCAGTCAGGCTGTAACACTGGCTTTAAATGGCAGCATGAAGTAAAAAGGTGCTCACATCTTACATGGTGTGCTCTATCCCATCAGTGGTGTGTAGCTATCTTGTGAGAGACTGTTCCCAACTGCTTGTTCATCTCCAGCAAGATATTGGTCACAATACCACTACATGACAAGCTTCATATTATTATACTTGTGTTGAGATTTCGTCAAAGTAAAAGTGGCCACAGGGTGATTTTCAAAGACAGGCTAAGGAGAGTACTGTTAGGAACATACACTATGAAACCAAATGACAGTTTCAATAGCAAGGATATGGAAAGTTATGGTCTATATTTACAGATATTATAAAAATGTGTGTGTGTGTGTGTGTGTGTGTGTGTGTGTGTGTGTGTGTGTGTGTGCACGCGCGTGAGAAGCGCGCGCGTGCACACGCACCACATCTCCTCCTAAATCCCCAGACTGATTTCAACCAAACTTGGTGCACACAACCCTTTCTGTCAGGCAACAATCACTGTGGGGGTAAGAACCACCTACCTATCATAATTCAGAGTACGTCATGTCATAACCAATAAAATGTTTGAAAAACTGCCGCATCATGTATGACAGCCTAATGTACTACTTCTGTGTTACTAACTGTATTTGCAATACATTTTACAGGCAGTATCCACATATGCCACTGAATGCAATTACAAAAGCATATCATGGCATTTTTAAATGAAATCCTTTCTACTTTTGACTGTTAAAACATTATTTATTGCGACTGCGAAATTGACATGTTGTCATTTTCAACCACTGTGGGATGTTGTAACCATTCAATAATATAAAGCTGTGCCATGCTGTGTAAGAACATTTGCATGAGACGTTGTAAATTTTTCATGTTTTATGTACCATATACAATATAGAACTGGTGAAGTAATGACATCACTGGAATTTATATTTCGTGTAGTAGGCATAATAACTGGATCACAAAAGCAGCAAAACTGTGATCCAGTTCGCATGCCTACTACATGAAATTTGAACTCCAGCTTACAACACCCCATGCAAATGCTCTTACACAGCATAGCACAGCTTTATATTATTGAGTGGGTTACAACATTCCACAATGCTTGAAAATGACAACACGTTGAAATTGTGATCACAATAAATAAAGTTTTAAGAGCCAAAAGCAGAAATGATTTCATTCAAAAATTTCACAAAGCCTAATGGCCCACCTATCACCAAACTTCCATATCATTGTAGTTCTGGAGATATGGCGGCATAAACACTGAGATGTGTGAGAAAGTGCTGCACTGTGCATGACTCTATTTACAATATATTTTGCAGATAATATCCACATATATCACTGAATGTACCTACAAAATTATATCATTGTATGACTCACAGATCAGGAGATACGACTTCATAAACACTGAGATAAGTGAAGAAATGCTGCTTCATGCATGAAGTTTTAATACATTTATGCTTTACTACTAAAACACTCTTACACCCGAATCAGCTAAGGAAATACCTGACTCCTGATGACGCTTTTGACAGCTTTCAACTTCGAAGTGCAAACGACTGTAGACAAAAACAACAGCTAGCTACAGAGTTAAGA
The DNA here is from genome assembly GCF_021461395.2 of Schistocerca americana. Taxonomy (NCBI): domain Eukaryota; kingdom Metazoa; phylum Arthropoda; class Insecta; order Orthoptera; family Acrididae; genus Schistocerca; species Schistocerca americana. The sequence goes on from NC_060119.1 coordinate 380,364,060, forward strand.
AGAGACTCCGTAAAGATGTTTACAAACTTAATGGATCTTAAATGCGGATCTCAAAAGAAGACTAATAGCTGTGGAAATGGAGTATTTGCATAGGAGTGTCAGAATATCAAGAATCGAAAGGAAAACTAATGATGAAGTAAGAGCTACGACGAAGGCAAATGATACAGTGACAGATCGAATTGAAAGAAAACAATTAAAATGGTAGGAACATATGATGAGAATGCCAGATCATCGGTGGTGAAAGAAGGTTTATGAATGGAAACCACCCAGCAGACGTAAGACCATGATGTTCTTGGACAGACCACATAAATGGAGTAATGGAACACCGCAGCATCAACAAGGAAGATGCGCTGGATAAAGAGGCTTGGTAGAGGATAACAGGAATACCTTTGTATTGATTGATACTATAATAATAAAAAAAATTTTTACAAACTCACAGAGCAGACACGTAAAGCATACAGAAACTGTCTGGGATACTGTGCTTATACACATGTAAATTATTCATATATTTTTGAATGAGTGTTTCATAATTTCACAGATGTGTTTACAAATACATGGAAATGAAATTTCTTCAATACTTCAATACAGACACAGTTCATTTTTTTGTTTTTGTTTCTAACAGAAAATTGGCAAAATGAATACCTAGGCAATGCCAGGTTTGTCAGATAGTTTCTGATGAAGGTAGTGACTGTGTCTTTGGCCTAATACTGTTGTTTGTTGTTGTGGTCTTCAGTCCTGAGACTGGTTTGATGCAGCTCTCCATGCTACTCTATCCTGTGCAAGCTTTTTCATCTCCCAGTACCTACTGCAACCTACATCCTTCTGAATCTGCTTAGTGTATTCATCTCTTGGTCTCCCTCTACGATTTTTACCCTCCACGCTGACCTCCAATACTAAATTGGTGATCCCTTGATGCCTCAGAACATGTCCTACCAACCGATCCCTTCTTCTGGTCAAGTTGTGCCACAAACTTCTCTTCTCCCCAATCCTATTCAATACTTCCTCATTAGTTATGTGATCTACCCATCTAATCTTCAGCATTCTTCTGTAGCACCACATTTCGAAAGCTTCTATTCTCTTCTTGTCCAAACTATTTATCGTCCATGTTTCACTTCCATACATGGCTACACTCCATACGAATACTTTCAGAAATGACTTCCTGACACTTAAATCAATACTGGATGTTAACAAATTTCTCTTCTTCAGAAACGCTTTCCTTGCCATTGCCAGCCTACATTTTATATCCTCTCTACTTCGACCATCATCAGTTATTTTGCTCCCCAAATAGCAAAACTCCTTTACTACTTTAAGTGCCTCATTTCCTAATCTAATTCCCTCAGCATCACCCGACTTAATTAGACTACATTCCATTATCCTTGTTTACTAATACTGTTATGATATCATTATTGTGGGGGCTATAGGTAGTTAAAACAGGAAAACTATTGGAAGTGCATCTTTTCAGTTTATCAGATAATTCGGTTGTGATTTGGCAATATGGGGCTCTTTGCAATTTTTTTTATTGAAGTTTTTCTTATACAATAGCAATAGTGATCACTGTGTAGCTATAAATAAACAGGCAGAAAAAATTGCAACACTAAGAATGAGATGAGCGACATAAATGAAAGTTGGTAGGTGTGTTTCTGCATGTTTAAGATGACGTCTATTCAAATTTCGCACCTGTCACATAAGAGTGGCACTAGTAGAGATATTATGAGGACGCAAATCAGGTTTGCTTTAAACACACACTGTAACAGTCACGAACATTAGTTAGCTTTGAGACTGGTCGTGGTAGTTGATGTTAGTCAAGAATATCTTTAAGGTGACAAAAACGCCATTATCGACACCTCACTGAATTTGAATAAGGTTGTGTAATAGGGCTACATCTGCAATTCTGCTGACGGGCTTGGCAGGAAAGTAGCCACTGTACAGGAATGCAGGTAACAGTGGCCATGGGAATGTATGGTCATAAGAAGACTGGGCTCTGGACAGCCACATCGCACTACTGAGAGGAAAGACCATCGCGTTTGGTGTGTAGTTCTGGCACATTGTACTGCATCTGTAGCAGTAATCTGAGCAGCAGCTGGCACCAATGTGAAGAACGAACTGTTACAAATTAGGCACTTAGAGGATAGCTCCTAGCCAGACGCCCGTAACATGCATTCCACTGACCTCAAACCACTACCATTAGTGACTTCACTGGTGGCAAGCAAAAGCTCATTTGAGGGCAGGGAGGAAGTCTGTTATATTTTCTGATGAAAGCTGGTTCTGCATCAGTGTCAGTGATGCCCCTGTGTTGGTTAGGAGGAGCCCACTTGAGTGCCTGCAATGGACTTGCCTGCGGGCTAGACACAATAGACCTACACCTAGAGTTTTGGTCTGGGCTTCCATATGACAGTGGGAGGATTCTCATGGTCATCTCACGCATCTTACTACAAATGTGTACGTCATCCGGTAATTCAATCTGTTCTGCTGCCATTCATTAAAGACATTCCACGGGGTGTTTTTCATAGGATACAACTCACTCATTGCTGTTGTACCCTAAATGCTCTACAGAATGTCAACATATTGCATTGGTCTGCTCCGTCTCCTGTAAAGCACATATGGTATATCATTGAATGACAACCCCAACATCATCCACAAATGATTTAACCGTCCTTGTATCGACTGAACACATGGAACAGGCATGGAACTCCAGCCCATAAACTGACAGCCGGCGCCTGTCCAACACAATACATGCACATTTGCATGCTTGCATTCAACATTATGGCAGTTAAACCAGTTATTAATGTACCAGCATTTCAGATTTGCAATGGCTTATCTCGCAATTACATTAACCTGTAATCCTCCAATGTTAACTACTTAAAGACGTTAACAATGTAGGGAAAACAGATTGCTATTTACCTTAAAGAAGACAAGTTAAGTCGCAGACAGGCACAGCTTTCAGACAAGCACACCTAGACACATCTGTTCCCAAAATTTCATTACTCTAATTATTTTTTGGTTTTGCATTTTTTCCCTTCAGTGTATGTTGCTTAGTTTCTTCCTCCCTTGCAACTCTGAGGAAAAGTATTGGGAAACTCTCATAAAGCACTGATGCTTCAGTACGTGATGTCTGTCTTCTACATATACTGCAATTTTAATCACAGGAACAGGTAACAGTGTGGACTTGGTATGCTTCAAAACCTGAACGATTTCAAAACCTTGGAATGTATTTACTTTATGGCACACTTTGACAAATCCTTATGTGTCTAACTCCAGACTGTTCAATCATCATAACATCTTTGATGGCCTTATAACAAAACTCAATTTCAAAGACTAAAGCCACCCTCTCTTGCAAGAACATGAATCAAAAACGAAGACAAAGGAAGTAACTAGAGAATAACAAGTTACTCACCACTCTATGTCAATAGGAATAGTTTCTGTAAACAGTGAATACAGCAGAAGAATGAGAAAGATAGACAAGCTTTTTTCCTCCTCCTAGTCAGTTTTCTTATATCTGATATCAAAATTTGATCCATTATAGTTCCTTGGTTGTATTTTGGTCTTTTGTCCTGTATTTTATGGAGCTCATAAAAATGTACCTCAACAATCTTTTGCAACCTTTTCCTTTTTCATTTAAGCCAGGGGTGTACACTTGTTAAGACTGCTGTCTGCAAACCCCTTACTGTGACTATGTACGGGCTGCAAGTTCAAAAATATTGTGCTGTGAGACAAATTATTATTCCAAATTGGGTTCCCCCTGCACCACTGCCAGCTAGACTGGGGTCAATGGAACTAAGCTCTACAACCACCCACTCTCTCCATTTTGGGAGAGAATGAAAGATGAGCAAATAAAATGAAAAAAATTACACGAACGAATGGTGAGTGGCGGGCTACTATCAATGGTGGACCACATGTGGCCTGTGCATTCCTGATTTATGACACCCAGTAAAACCACTGTATAAGCATTTATGTGAACACTTAGTGAATTAGATTATGTAAACACTTAGTAACCTAGGATTTAATACTTGCCTGAGGAACTTGCACAACCACACCAGACACTGCACCTGTAGTAGCCGGATTTTCAACAAATACACGACCACCATAGTTTCGACAGTGATGATTAAGAAGAGAAGTTATCTCTGGTAAATTGACTGATGAAAAAATTATTGACTGTCGATAGAATTTGGTCCACCCATTAATAGCCCACATATGTACCCGTGAGAAATCAGTTCCATGTGTTGTTCGTGGTTGCAGATGTAAATGCTCCATTACATGCAACAGGTGGTCCCAATTCTGAAATAAGTAATGCAAATGTGAAAAGCTCAGTAATGTACCTAGTTCATGTTTATATTACAAAGAACAAATAGATTAAATCAATGTCTTATACACCAAAGAAATTTACATGTTCCTCAGTACTGGGAGAGAAGGGGATGGGGGAAGGGGTAATGGTAAAGGGAGGAGGAAAGCCAAGGGAGAAAAGAGGAGAGAGGAACAAGGGAAGAGAAAAGAGGAGGGTTAAAAAAGGGAGCAGCAAAAAGGGAAGAAGCAAAAGGAGTGAGGAGCAATGGGGAATGAAAAAAGGGGATGAGAGAGAGGGCTTGGGTGAGAGAGGGCTGGTGGAGGAAGAAGAGGGAGGTATAGGAGGGGTAGTGGAGAGAGCTGTAGGAGGAGTATGGTGGAAGGGGGTGGAAGAGGGGAGGGAAATGGAAGACAGGAATATAAAATGGGGTAGTTACAAAAAACAGGGATAAGGGAGTTTCAAGAAAGTAACAAGCCGAAATTGTGCCCTGAAAATTAGTAGTATTTAAACACTTTTGCAATAAAGACTAGACATTAATATGGTGTTACTGGATCATTTTATTACATTTAACTGTACAAACTGGGATAGTTTTCATTTTGTAAAGATTTACTCTCACAGTTAATTTTGCACACTAAGAATGGTTGAAATGTTCACTGAGAGATAAAGGAATGCAAACTTTAATCACAGCAAACTAAATAGCAGTACAAGTTGCAAATTTAGAATATAACAATGAGCAAGAATTAGCATTTAACTAAATGCTAAAATCTCTAATCTTTGTAGATAGAATTCACTGTACTTGAACCATTGTGGCATACAAAATGAGTACCATAAATCATGTTTGCAAACACTATGACTATTATGTGACAACAATACTATGTCGCAACATACAGTTTACTGATTTAATTCGCCACTATGGTGTTTGTTAGACTGTTTCAGTGAGTATACACAGTTTACTGAAACAAAGATAAAAAAAGTTACGTTTGTGGCTGGGTACACGCAAGCAGATGCAGTGCTATGGGAAAAACAAGTGTCACAACCCTGTGTGTCATACAAAAATGCTAAGGAAGCAGTTTTGGCTTAGTACTGGTCACTTGATTGCAGAACATGCTGAGGAATGAAGTACTGAATCCAGACACATTCAATCTCCTGGATGATAGCTTACTGTTATTTAGCATGCAACATACAAATGTGAGAAGGCGTGTGTACATGATATATAATATTAATGGTTATCTTCCCAACCACTCCTCCAATCTTTAAGATGGACAGTATTACAACTGTGAGAAATAAATAACACAATAAAATACACTAGTGTCCAAAATTAAAGTAACAAACTGCTATTTCCCTGTCCAGTGTCTAATTCTGAAATAATCATGCAAACTGTCAACAGATGTTCATATAATCCCATTCTGCACAGAAGATGGCATTCCGGTCAACGGACAATCACGCCAACGATGATGTCATGGCCCCTATTAAACAGGGTAGTGTCTGCCACATTGACTCACATCCACAATCACTGTGTACACATTTATAGATGGTGCAGTATGGCACAGGGAAGATGCCTACAAGACTCTCTGCGATGGTGGGCCACAGTAAAAATAGAAGCAGGACAGTTGCAAACTCATGAGGTCTGATGGTTTAATGTGAATTGTTCTACTGTTTCTTGAATGTGGTGACTGTTTGTAGAGACCAAAACTATATCCCAAAGACTAGGACAGGGCCGACCACGTGTGACATCAGAAACAGTGGACAATTATTTGGCTGTAAAGGCACAATGGTACCGCCTTACACTGCACGGCAACTGGCATCCAACATTGCAGCAGCATCCACTGGATATGCCGTAACGAGGCATATGGTGTGCAAAATGCTTCAGCAGAGTGGCTTTATTGTTGAAAACTTGCCATATGCATAGCTCTGAGATGTCTTACACAAAAGGGAACATATAGAGTGAAATTATCAACATGCCACCTGGACGGTCATACAGATGAGTCCCATTTTGGTCTGGAGAGGGATTATCGGCAGATTCCCATCTGGAGGGCACGTGGAACATAATTTTGGAACCCAAACATTGTTGAAAGAAACCGACATCGAGGAGGATGCTTAACGGTGTGAGTAGGGATTATGATGACCATTTGAACACATCTTCATGAAACTGTACAGGTGAATCGGGAAGTTTTAACTGCTTTCACATCTTGGGACCTCAAGTGCAGTTGTTGAGGGATGCTGTGGGCCCAGATTTTGTACTAATGGATGACGATACTTGGACTCATAGAGCATGGGTGGCTAATGTTTTCTTGGAAGTGTACGATATTGTACACGTGGCGTGGCCTGCTCACTCTTCTGATCTGAATCCCATGGAGCTGTCTGGGATGCCCTCAAGTCAGCATTTACCATTCACTCTTCTAGACTTACGAGTAGCTCTGCAGGAAGAATAGGCATTATTGCCTCAACACAACATTGATGACATCATTCACAGCATGGCCCATCATGCCACAGGTGGACACAGCCCATACTGATCACATTAACCAGTTGTCGGAGTGTGTTTGCAAATACATAAAGTTGGAAAAAATTAAGAACATTTTTGTCTATCATTATGCATATTGGAGTTGTTTACATTCAGTATTATTTACATCATTTCTACTTTACTATAATCTGTTATACTGTTGAGGCAAAATAAATGCAGCTTTGCAAAATTTCCATTTGTTGCTTTAATTTTGGACACCAGTGTATTATTTCCCAGTACAAGAGACCAACATTTTGTGTATCCTGAAAAGTAAACTGCCAGCAGTGTTTGAGGAGTTTATAATGATATCACATGGAAGAAAGAGAAGAGTCACACAGGTGAGTGACCAGTGTACACAAAACTAATATGTCAAGAGCAACAACAATTTCTCACTAAGACACAACAGCAGTGAGAATCTTAACAGAGGAAGAGTGCCACTGATTGAGGAAGGTTTATTCAAATCAACACTGATATCAGGTGAGATAACTGGAATTTGAATGTGTTAAGACAGAGTGTGAAGCTAAGAAGTTTCCACAGGCACTGGAGAACAAATACCAACAAGTGCAAGCATTACCCAACTTGTGCCAAGATGGAGAAGAACAGGAATTGTGCTGCCTATTTAACGAGGCAGGACCATGAGTAGCATTACAAAAGTGAGTTTTAGTAAGACTTAGCCATCCCAAACAAAAGACAACTTACTATCAGTACTGAGACAAAGGTAAGAGACTTTTTTCCTTTTTTGGTCTGACAGTAAAATAAGAGACCTGGAAGCAACAGGAGCGAAAACAACAGGTGTGAGATTGCAAGATGGGTTGGAGTTACTAGTTGTTGATGTTGCTATTGAGCGTGTATTTTTTTGTAGTGTCAAGACTAGCCATGGAATGCAAATAGAGACTGATTTATAGTAGGGAATGGTACAAGGATAGTATTTACAAAAGGAGTTTTATGATAAGAGCTGTCTGTGAAGCACACTAATGTGAAGTTGTTAGGAGCATCAGTAGGGAAAAGTGAATACCAATACATCAACATTGTAATGTATTTTTGCCTTACAGAGATCTCTGGTTTCTGAGATGCGGAGCACAAGTTGTCGGCTCATTGCTGTCACGATTAGTGGTCACACCTATTTGGGGTCAGAATTTGAAATGGGAATCGCTACTCTTACTGCAGCACGAAAAGAAGTATGTGGTGTATTCTTTTGTGGAAGGAACCAGTTTCAGTATAATAAATTATACTGAATGACTCAGTATTTAAATGTTTGGTATCTGCTCTCCCTGAACTGATATTTGCAAGTGGTGACTGTGACCGAACAATCTCCAGTGAAGTATGTGGACGAGGGTACAAGAAGGTGGTGGTGGTGGTGGTGGTGGTGGTGGTATGTATAGGACCTCTACAATGCAATCATCAGCCCTGAAATCAACTGGTTAGAGACAAATGTGGTTTTGTTGCATGAAAAGTGTACAGCAGATGGTAAAATGCAATCTTAAAAAAACACATTCCACAAAGGAATTATCCAAAGGGGACAGAAATCGGTAGATATGACACATGTACAAATATACAAATGATTACAATTTTGGAGAAATTATATGATTGATTTAAGAGAAAGAGCATCAAAATTGAGGAAGTCAATAATGCAATGGTCCACCTCTGACCATAAAGCAAGCAGACATTCAGATTGGAATTGATAAGAGTTTTTGCACATCCTCCTGAGTGTTATTGCGCCAAATTCTGTCCGATTGGCATTTTAGATTGTCAAAATCCCAAGATAACTGTACGGCCCTGCCCATAATGCTCCAAACGTTCTCCATTGGGGAGAGATCCAGTGACTTTGCTGGGGGTTTAGGAAACAAAGAAAGCAGAAAAACTTTCACCATGTGCGGATGGACATTATTTTGCTGAAATGTAAGCCCAGGATGGCTTGCTGCATAGGGAACAAAACAGAGTGTACCGTGCTGTAAGGGTGCCAAGGATAACAACCAAAGGGGACCTGCTATGTAAAGCAATAGCACTCCAGACCAACACTCCTGGTTGTCGGGTGACAGACAGATTGGTATCCTCCCACTGTCTGGGGTGTCTCGAGACATGTCTTCTGCCTGGAATAGAATTGTCTTCAGTGATATGTCCAGCTTCAAAATGTGCCCCAATGACCAGTGAAGATGTGTCTAAAGATGCCCCGGACAGTGGTGGGGAACCAACTTGACTCGCACCCCGCTGCCCAACAACCAGGAGTGATGGCCTAGGGTGCCATTTCTTTACACAGCAGGACCACTCTGGTTGGTGGCACTCCTACAGCACAGTGGTACATCGATGATCCTGATTTTGTTGCCCTTCATGGCAAGCCATCCTGGGCTTTGGTTTTACATTTATCCAAGATAATGTTTGCTTGCACATGGCGAGAATTCTACTGCTTGTCTTCATGCTTGCCAAACTCTATCTTGGCCAGCAAGGTCACTGGACATGCATATGCTTTTGTTCTCAGTTATGTTTAATTGTCATCCATCATTGGTGTAAATATGACTGTATTTAATTTCTTTAAAATAACATGTAAATATTTGTTCTGTTATTGTGGGAGCACTTCATTTTTCAATAGTTGGCACAAAGATTTTATATATGAAATCTATCACAGTACTCTCAGTACTGAGAACTACAAGAGTCGAGTAAAAACTGCTATATGGTTGTGTGATGCTTCACATTACAGTCATATTTATTAATGAGTGTAGTGATAATTTTACATTCTATGATTTCATAATGCTTTGCCATAGAACTGGTAGGAACTTGTCTAGGAATTTCCCATTTCTCAGGTCTTTTTGCTCGTTTAAAACTCTGTCTGATTGATCTTTTAGATGGATTTAAATATCAATTTCTTCCATTACATCCACGATTTTTCCATTCTGTAACTTATGTAATGTTTGAAGTGACCCATCTACATTAGGTATTTTGTGGTTGGTGTCTTTTAAGTGCACAGCAAATGTGGATGGGTTATTGTCACATATCCTTTAAATTGTGTACTAATTTTTCTTCCTGCTTGTCCAATATAAAATTTTGGGCATTCTTCACAGTTAACTTTGTAGATTCCTGATTACAAAAACAGTTCTGATTTACGTGGTATGTGTCTCAATAATCACTGTAGGTTGTTAGTGGTTCTGTAACTGATGTATAATTTTGTACTCTTGAGAGATCGAGTAATTTTGTGAGAAATAATACCTAGATATGGCCAAACAAGAACTTTATTCTTCTGTGGTTCATTTTTGTCTCTAGTTAACGTTATTTCACGTATGGGATTGGCATGTGTTTGATTAGAAGAGGCTTCATCGTAAGTCTACATTTGGCTGGCTGGTCGAATCGTGCAATATCCAGAACTGTGGGGCATTCGGATGTGGTAGTCGCCCAATGTTCAACTCCATGGAAAGGTAAGTACAAACAAACTTCTCATCAAGGTTCCAGTTGACATCCACATTAAAAACGCCATAACCCTTTTACAGCTGCAACTGCTGCCTGAGAAGATGTAAGGGACTCCCTGCAACATTCTGTGTCATCCCGCACAATTAGTCTGAGACAAGCAGCAGTCAGACTAGTGAACTGCCGTTGAATGTGTAGACTTCCATTGAAGCAATACAGATACAAATGGCTGTGTTTGGAGTTGTGTCATAACTTTGAACAATGGACTCCCTATTAATGATGTCATACTGCATTCAGCAATGAATCGTGATTCTACACTGGATGACCACCTTTGGTGAGAGGGAAAATGTCTCATTTCTCCAATGTTTTGGAGAGTCACAGCAATGTTACTACTGGCATCATGGTGTGGACAGCAATTAGGTATGACTTCAGGTCATGGTCTGTAGTGATTTAGGAAATTCTGACAGTATAACTGTACGTCAGGGACATCAAGCATCCTCATGTGTTACCTGCAACAGTATTGTGGTACTCAGAACTGTTCCTGATAGAACATGTGTGGGTCCAGCTTAGATGTCAATTCTGTCCCAGTGCCGATTTCTTGGGCATCAAGGATCGTTACAGCAGTTGTGGGCCAACTTGTCTCAGGAAAGGATACAACAGCGCTTAACACCCTTCCCAAATGAATCACTGCATGCATCTGAAAGAGGGGTGCAACATCATACCGGTAAGTGGGCTCATACTACCAAATCCTTTGTGAATTTGATTGGATATTGTAATGACTGAAATAACATCGCATACCCCCTCAACCTGTGAAGTCCCATTTCATTTCCTCTTCCCAACCTAGGTGTTTCAATTTTTTTATTTTTTTTAGGTAGTGTATTTTTAAGTGTTGGAGCTGTGATAAATGAAGGAACTCAATGAATGTGGAACTCAGAAATGATCAAATTTGTTTATTAATTACATGATGCTTGTATGAAATTGAAGAATGTTTGTAGTAATGCAGAGTTCACACTAGATATAAAAATTCAGTTTATAAAATGCTATGAGGTAATTGATATTATTACATAGTATGGAAGGTTGGACATTGAAAGTTTTGACCATGCGAAGATGAGCAGCATTAGAGACATGGATTTACTGGATTCTCCTCAAAATCCCACAGCCAGCATGAGAAAGAAAAGAAATTTTGCAACTATTAAACAATAATTGGCAGTTGCTATGATAGCATCTTAGGGATAGGAGCCAGAAGAGGATTTCACGGTTGCAGAATATAGGGAAATAAATGTAAGTGTGAACTGCCAAAAACCTCCTAAACTAAATAATGGATTGGGATGAGTAATGCGATCACAAACATGCAATAATGAATAAGGCACACACAGAAATTACTTTTTGTTTTAATTGCTGTCTTTGAGAATTGGGTTTGACCTGCCTCATAGCTCTATGACACAAGTTGATAACATAATGGTGTGGTATGCTGCACTGCAGTTCATTATCCTGGTTTGGTCAGCTGCAGAATTAACTCAGATATTTGACTGGCAGAGGACTGGAGCTGCAGGCTATGAAAAACTATTGCCAACATGATAAATACAGTCAAAAGAAAAATAAAATGAGAGAAATATTAAAACTATTCATGCTTCACTCCAACCAAATTATATATCATTTTATGTTGATCAATTATTAACGGAATAATTGCTTGCAATTATAAATGGAAAGCTTTTATAATTATTTGAAAAACTGTTTCTCATATTCAGGAATGTGGGTGATCATGAGGCTGACTATGCCATTATGAATATGCTTAGTTACAGGGGAGCAATACCAACTCAATTAAAATGAATTTTTGGCCATCCCTTCTCAAAGTGTGAATCAACAGAGTAATTCTTCCAAAAATAATCAAATGACCACAATTCTGTGTTTGCATACTCAAAAATATGTGTAAAAACCAGAAAGATGAGCTGCTGAGAAAGTAAAAAGAAGGTAGGTTAAGAATGAAAAACAGAATTTACTTGAGGGATGGTTGGTTTGCTGCTTGATTGGTTGGATTGGGGGTGATTAAGCGACACAAGGTCATAAGCCCCTCATGTATGGAACATTCCATCTGGAGTTAGATGCATCATCCAGAAATTTGAATGAACTGTGATAATATGAAGGAGTGGTAAATATTGGGATACTAAAAGCAATACTGATAACAATGAATGAGAGGTAAAAGTATATGGGTCAGTCCATATCCAGGGAAGATAGCAATGGAATAAAAAATTCTTTCCACTTGGGCGGAGAGGAGATCTGCACTAGAAGAAGTGAAATGGCTTTAGATAGAATAAATATCAGTAGGACTGATAATAGTAAAATTAGCTAAGAGAAATAGTCAGGTCGATATGTGGGTGACTGCAGTCGAGTGTCCCTCAGAATGCATGATCTGGCACGTGGTATCTCTCCTACAACCATCCCATCCCAAATCTGTTAGTAAAGTGTTAAAGATGGGAATAGAACCCACTCTCTCAGAGGATACATAGAAAGATTTTCCAGTGTTCTTTCATCATTAGCTAATTTCCAGGCTAAGCAAATGTCAAGATGTTGCTTTCACTAGACAGCTATATGGAGAAGCACTATTAAAAAAATGAAGTAGTTTGCTGCAAATAATGGGTTAAACACATCAAAAGTATTAAAAACAGAGTAAAATGGGGATGACCAAGATAGCTGGCAGGAGGTGTAAAGGCATACATATCCTGACCTATCTATGGTTTTATTGTCATCAGTGCAAATGACAGTAGCACCTTGATACTCTTCCCTAAGATGGAACAGCAAGAACCACAAGAGGGAAGGGCACAAAACTCCCAACAGCTAATTTATTTGCGTGACTACCAGATGTCGACATTAAGGATACGGAAAGAGGAAATACTAAAGTTCTGGGATTTTATATTTCTCTTAGTTAGGACAACACACTTCAGGTACTGGGGAGGGTGATCACCTCCGTAACTGACACAGAAAGGTGGTCGCTCACATGATGAGTTTTTATGAAGAGATTGACCACAGTCTCCAAACACTGCGTTGTTCATACAACGGGAAGACATACGTGCAAAACACTGGCATTTGAGGCACTACATCAAGGTGGGTGGGGGGTGAATATGGCTACACATAAGAATAGTAGCCCATGACCGATTTTCTTGGGAAGTGAATCCCCCTCAAAAGCTAAGATGAATACTTCAGTGCCAACTGATTATGCAGTTTGCTTGAATTTGTAATCCTCCCACGATGTGGCTACTGAGGGAAAAGTCCTAGGGTTGCAATGATTTGCACTGAAGCACCAGGTCTGTCTGAAGATACTGTCAGAGTGTCATGGTCACCATTAGATAACTTTGGTCTTTCACTGTGCCATGTGTTATGTGTTTCCATCATGCCACCTGCTCTGAATGAGGGCTCTTCTTATATATAGCCAGAGTAAACGCAATATGGCTTGATGGACACTACCCGGAGTCCAAGTGCATCTAAACAGACAGACACTACTACTCTGCGTGTATGTGCAGTTAACAGCAGCAAAAGGGTATCTAAAGATCTATCAAATGAACTTGCTATCATGCCGAGTATTAGGTAACCTTCACCATAAAACTTGCACTTCTGTAAAATGATTTGGGATTTGAAAACGTGGAGGTCAAACCTGGATATGGGGATGAAACATGAATGGATTGAAATAAGACACATGAAATAGACAAACAAAGTGGGAAAAGACACAACTGATATGCTAAAAACGAATTTTGATGTGAGCATTCTACAGACTAAGTCTGAGAAAATATATAGTCAAAGAGAAAGAATGCAACATAGGAAAGGAAAAAGTACCATAATGATTCAGGGTTCCATGATCACCACACAAGTGTTGTGAGCCCACGGCTGGGGGGGGATGGGGGGGGGGGGGTGAGGGTGAGGGTGAGGGTGAGGGTGAGTGTGTGTGTGTGTGTGTGTGTGTGTGTGTGTGTGTGCATTTGCCAGGGTGGACATGATTATGCATCATGTGACATGTCACCCATCATACACATATGAGGGGTAATAGTTAGCAAACAGACATACAGTTATGACTGGCACTAAGTACATGCCTTCTGCTTTTCCTTAACCTTAACAAATGGCACAACTAATAATGATAGAGAGAGAGAGAGAGAGAGATAGAGAGAGAGAGAGAGAGAGAGAGAGAGAGAGAGAGAGAGAAAGTGTTTAGATATGGTGCCAAATTATGTACAGAAATGTTAATTACTTAAAATGAGAAAGTTTAAAAGTTTTATTTCCATCAATTCACACACTGTTGTTCAGTCATCTTTGATTATTAGCTCCATGAGTCTTTTCTTTTTCTAATGGTTGTCTCTCTAATATGTTCCAACAATAAACCTGCAATGGCAGTTTTCAAAATTTATAGCAGGAAAAAGTATTTTTATTGCAGTACACATGGGGCATTTAAATGCAAATAGCTACAACCACATAATGATGTTTGTGAGTAGAACTTGTATATTTTTTATCAGAGGAATTTCATTAAATCCAACAGATTTTTTTTTTGCCTGGAGAACAGCCTACTGCTTCCTTCTTTACTAAATAAATTGCAGGAATGGACATTTATGAAACATCAAAGCTTTCTATGTATAAGTTTACATTCTGAGAAATACATGAATCTGCAAGAAGATGGATATATCTGTTTCACCATTGGTTAAAATACATTGAATCACATATTTTGCACTGCCTTCATTTAAAACCTTCTATTTGCCTTTCACAAAGTTTTATTACAAGTGTGTTACCTGCATCAAAAATATTTCAGTCTGATCCAGTATTAAGACTTCTATGGATGACAGAAAATCAAAGTCCCGCTCTTTCTCACCTTCAGCACCAATAACAACACGTAGTCCCAATGGTGATGCAATTATTATATCTGCTGAATAAAAATCAGCATATAACTGTAAAGATAAAAAATTACATTATGGGAGCATAATAAAGATACACACAAAACAAGCATTTCTTAAAAAAGAAAAAAAAATACATACCTTTAAACTCTTCTTTGTAACTGATAAACCTATCCTGAAATTGTCATCAGTATTTCCTGCAAAAGTAAGCTCATAATCCTCTGGTTTTGGATTCTTTTTTGGCATTGCAACACTCTCTCCAGTGTATTCCTCAAAAAACCGGCTTTTATTGATAACATTTGCTTTTTCATCTGGCAAAAGAATTGATATCATCATCTGCACAATTCTGCAATAAATAAATTCATACAACTGAAGCCAATTTCACATTTCTCTAATATTTGGTGTTGCCAGAAGAAGATTATACTCTGTCAGTACACAAGTAAAAAGTGGACACACAAGGAAGAGATACGTCAAATTCACAACGAAGACTATATTACTATGTGGAAATCAATGCAACAAGAAACTTTGTGGTCAAGAAATTGAAAACACAGTACTACATTGTCCACTATCTATGTGGAGGAGGTATTGAATAAAATTGGGGAGAAGAGGAGTTTGTGGCACAACTTGACAAGAAGAAGGGACCGGTTGATAGGACATGTTCTGAGGCATCAAGGGATCACAAATTTAGCATTGGAGGGCAGCGTGGAGGGTAAAAATCGTAGAGGGCAACCAAGAGCTGAATACACTAAACAAATTCAGAAGGATGTAGGTTGCAGTAAGTACTGGGAGATGAAGAAGCTTGCACAGGATAGAGTAGCATGGAGAGCTGCATCAAACCAGTCTCAGGACTGAAGATCACAACAACAACAACAACAATCTATGTGCAGAGTCTAAACCTACAAGGTAACAGTTTTATCACAAATAACAGTAATTATATTCTTTTGGCTATCAACATGCAATAACTACTCACTGTGTAGGTTCTTTAAAGACCTTCACATATGAATAAATATTCGTACCTTCCCCATGCAGCAAAAATATTATAGGGAGAACAACAAAACTATCAATTTTTTTTTAATGTACCTCACCGATCTGTCGGTCATTTGGGCTTGTGCAATAAAGACATTGTAATGGTTCTCTCCTGGTATTGTTTTAATTAAAAGTTATAATATGTGGAAATCGCAAGTTTTCATTCTCATACCTAGCTATGTCCTATTCTCCACCTCCCAGCCCTTTTAAATGGACCTTTTCGGAGACGACGACAACACGGAAGAGAGAATAGCTGCTGGTGATGTTGTACCTCATTGTAGAGGAAAGGTAAATACCAAGCCACACACCAAAACTAAAAGGAATTAACATTTATCCAGTGTTCCAGAACTGCCATAACATTCTAAACACACATGTATCTATACCTGTGCACGTTTCTGGACAGACAATTTTTGATGCAACTAAACGATAATGACTACAGCTCTGCACAATTCACATTATCTCTCTCCCCAAATGCTATATCACAGAATGGCAGGTGGCAGCACTAGCAGAGGAGAGCATATAAAGCATGTTAGGGGAACGTGAGAAACAGTACAGTCATTGTCATAATGGGTTTAAATTGTTCAAATGGCTCTGAGCACTATGAAACTTAACATCTGAGGTCATCAGTCCCCTAGAACTTAGAACTACTTAAACCTACCTAACCTAAGGACATCACACACATCCATGCCTGAGGCAGGATTCGAACCTGTGATTGTCATAATGGGGAAATGGAGTGGTTTATCTGATGTTCCACGAGCATGAGCACTGGCTTTTGAGCCAAAGGTGGAAGCATTTCCAAAATGGCTACATTTGTAAACTGTTCGTGTGTCACTTGGGTTAAAATCTACCGTGCATGACAAAATGGCACTATCCAAAACCGGCACTCTGGCAACTGTGGGGCACCGGAGGCCATAGATGACAGGGAGGAACGTTAGCTGTGGATATGGGTATGAGTTAATAGACACGCAAATGTTGAGCGACTAACTGCCCAATGGCCCAGATGAGCCAAGGGACTAACAGAAGTGTACCACAACTGGATGGCCTTTTCAGATGAATCACATTTTATTCTCCATCTGCATGAAATGTCTAAAAGGAAACACCTTGCCACAATCGTCAGTACAATTCAGACCAGAGGAGGGAGCATTATGATCTACGAATGTTATCGTGGCATTCACTGGGTCATCTCATAATTCTGGAAAGCACACTGCATCTATCCTTGGGGACCATGTCCACCCCTACATGCAGTTTGTTTTTCCTCAGAATGATGGCATCTGCCAGCAAGACAATGCATGTCACACAGCTCACAGTGCACATGTGGGGTTTGACGAGCACCAGGATGAGTTTACCATATGCCTCCGGCCGCCAAACCCTCTAGATTTCCCAATAGAGAACCTTGGGATCACATACTGCAGCTGGGTGTGGCACTGGAGTTGGCATGGCTCCACATGTTCCAGAATGTTACTGACTCTATTCCTGCATATCACACAGTGGTCCACACTGCAAAAGGTGCTTTTTCAGGCATATTAATATGGCTGGACAGTGTACATGGGTTGGATAAAAAGTAGTGACAACACTGTTGTAATTTATACCAGATTTTATTGACAGGCATTCTCCAAATTACATACCCTCAATATAATCACTCCACATCTCAATCACCTTTCCCTTCACAGATGGAAGATGTCATGTAGTGTCAGTGCAATCATCTCTGTCAATATCTCACAACGACTGCCCTATGACACAGATGATGTCTTCTCTGTGTTGTAGTGCACGACACAAAGAGATTACTTCATTTTGGCCAACAGATCATAATCGCTTGGACTCATACCGGAGTAATTCTGTGGACGTTTCAGTATGTCTCACCTTCACCATACACAGGAAACTCCTGCACGGGGTTTCCCGTGTGGCATCATGTATTGTCACGAAGTGATTCAGTGCAAGAAGACACTATCATTTTCTTCTCAGTGCAAGAGGAAGGTGAATTAGCCAGAAATTGGGAGTACTAGGCTGCAGTGACCATCTGTTAGGGTGCTTGAATTGGCATCCCACGCTTTCAGACAGTACATACAGCAAATGACTCAAACATAGCTGTCACCACTCACTGGACTACTTCAACTGACCTTCTGCTGTCAACTACAGACAGTGTGCATGCCATTTGATGCACATCCTTTATGTTATGGCAGTGTTATCACTACTTTATAACTAAACCTTGTATATACCTTAATATAAACAGTACACTTACTGCAATAATCTCAAAGAAAAAAAAAAGTATGTGCATAAGTTGCCAGGTTGGAAAGAGAAACATGACAAGAATACAAAATCAGATACCTAAAAAGATAAAGCACCCAAACTTGGCCCTTTCTATAGTAGCCAGACAGAAGATTTTTCACACTGAAAAACAATACATGAATCAAAATCTAGCGGAAGAGAGCATATTTAGCATGGTGGGGATTGTTCACTGCAGAACAAAAGTTACAAACCCAGAAACTCTTCAAATTAAGTCAGAAATTGTGTAGGAACTACAATATAAACTGAAGGTACACTTTGCATGAAACTGCAGAGTCTAAACCTACAAGATAACAGTTTTATCACAAATAACAGTAATTAAATTCTTTTGGCTATCACCTATATCATTACTGAGACTATGGCCAAACAGAAAGTTCTATAAAATAACGGAAATTTAACTTTGTAATGAATCCCTTCTCATTGTTTAGTCCTTTTACATGTTTTCAAGTTCATTTTACACTGAGGTGACTAAAGTCATGGGACACCTCCTAATATTGCTTCGGACTTTATTTTGTCTGGAGTAGTGCAGCAACACAACATGGTATGGACTCAATAAGTCGTCGGTAGTCTCGTGCAGAAGTAATGAGCCCTGTTGCCACTAGAGCTGTCCATAATTGCAAAAGTGTTGCCAGTTCTGGATTTTGTGCATGAACTGACATTTCCATTATGTTCCACAAATATTCAATGTTCATGGTAGGTGATCTGGTTGGTTAAATAATTTGGTTGAAATGTCCATAATGTTCTTCAAATCAACCGAGAACAATTGTGGACTGGTGACATGATGCACTGTCATCCATAAAAATTCCTTTGTTGTTTGGGTACATGAAGTCGGAGACCTCCGAGTAGCCAAATGACTGGTTCTTGGACCACAATAGCCCGTCCATTCCATGCAAACATCCCACACCGTTATACAGCCACCACCACCTTGCACAGTGCCTTGTTGACAACTTGAGTTCATGGCTTCATGGGGCCTGCACCACTCTTGAACCCTACCATTAGCTCCTACCAACTGAAATTGTGACTCATCTGACCAGGCCACAGTTTTCCAGTCATCTAGTGTCCAACCGACATGCTTGAAACCAGGAGAAGCGCTGCAGGCAATGCCGTGCTATTAGCAAAGACACTCATGTTGGTCATCTGCTACCATACCCCATTATGTCATATTTCACCACTATCCTAACAGATAAATTTGCTGTACGTCTCACATTGATTTCTGCAGTTATTTGATGCAGTGTGTTTGTGTAGTAGCAATGACAACTCTATGCAAACACCCCAGCTCTTGGTCATTAATTGAAGACTGTGTTGTCCATCGTGAAAGGTGATGCTTAAACTCTGGCATTCTCGACACACTCTTGACACTATGGATCTCGGAATACTGAATTCCCTAACAGTTTCCGAAATGGAATGTCCCATGCGCCTAGCCCCAACTACTATTCCGTGTTCAAAGTGTTAATTCCTGTGCACTGCCCTTTTATACCTTGTGTAAATGATACCATATGTATATGTACATATTACTATCCCATGACATTTACCACCTCAGTGTATTAAGATTAGATAGGGACTGCATTACTTTACTTACACTGTAAAATTTTTTACTATTGCCTTTTGTGACCCCTAATGTTTTCATCCTATGACTATTGATTGTGATATTTACTTTTTCAATGGTCAAGTATGCACAAAAGACAGTAATCTATATTTCAACTTGATAATAATGTTTATGTTTTTCTAAATATTCTTTTAGTGTGTCTTCAGTTAGGTATGACACTTGGTGGCTGTTCAGAGCCTTGGTGCACACTTATGAACTAGCTCACTGAGATGTACTATCATGAAAAAAGAACCAAAATAGTACAGAAACTACATATCTACCAGTTCTATTAAATAACAGGACATTTTACAAACAATATTCTAGGTAGTAGAGTACCACAATATGGCAGTATACAGGTCAGAAACTTTACAGTGCTTACAAAATATGTGGCTGATTACTGAAATGGATGGCATGTGTTGGAATGCTAGGCAGTGAAGATTCAGAACAACAATTCCTCAAAGAATGCAGACATGAAATCCATGCTTTCCATGATTTATCAAGCTGGAAATGTTATCAACCGAAATATCGGAAGAAGAAACAATACTGTCCCGGATGCACA
The DNA here is from genome assembly GCF_021461395.2 of Schistocerca americana. NCBI lineage: Eukaryota > Metazoa > Arthropoda > Insecta > Orthoptera > Acrididae > Schistocerca > Schistocerca americana. The sequence goes on from NC_060119.1 coordinate 380,384,562, forward strand.
TGTAAAAGATGATGGTATTGTCTATCTGCTGGGAAAACTTTTATAAACACAGTACCAATATGATTAATGAAAAGCCTCTCCACAGTAAATGAAATAGTTTATGTGTATCAAGTCATGTTGTTTCTGTTATATATGCCACTGCAGACAGCTGAGACTGCCACATCATACCATCACGGAGTGTGCAATGGACAGCTATACAACAGATGGAGAAAGCTGCATGCTGAGACACAAAAGCATACATGAAATGATCAAGGATAGGATACTGTGCGATGTGTTGAACAAGATAAATAAGAAGGTGTCATCACTTAAGTCAGAACTGTTTGTCAGGGAGATGTGGAAATTTAAGAGCTGGAAAAATAATATAATACTATAAACGGAACAGTCATCATCCCTTAGCATCCAGCATTGTCAGGAATGCAAGCAATGATCATATGTGGAAGTCATTCCAAATAGACATTATGAGGGAATCAGATGCACAGGATGTGCGGATGCCAATGGAACACAAAACAAAAGTGTCTGTCATCACATGTGCTCTTACAGGTGATAACTGACTCCCCAAGAGAGCTTTAGTGATACCTTAAAAACTGGATGCCTTTGAGCGAGCATCCACAGTTCTACAGTAATTTTTGCTTTGTAGCTGGTGTTGATTTACACATTTGCAAATTTGATGAAATCTTTCCAAGCTAGAAATACTTTTAAATCCAGAAACTATGTCACAAAGCAAAATTTATTAAAACTGCTTGATATTTGTGGAGGACTACAGAGATGGGACGTACATTCACATGCATCCTTAGGTACATATCAAACATGCAAATTTTGTCATGAAAATCAACAACTGCTATGACAAGAAATTCACATACTATTTTACCTTTATCATCTTTCAGTAGTTATCCACATTAATTAAAAATATCAATTTTGTTCATTTATCACTAAGCTAAAATCAGACCAGGGGAAATATTTTCTGTGCCTCATATGAGGCTCTCATACTGAAGTGCACCCTTAGAAATTGCAGTAAGTATATTTCACTTGTGGAATGGTTTTTCCTATTTTCTTTCTTTCAATTTATGAGCTCTGTATAAGTAGCATGTTGATTCTTGTTAGAGGCTTTTGTGTTAACAATTCTGAGGTGAGACTATTATGAAGGCAGTTGTTATGCTACCACACATTAATCCACTGCTGCAGCTATTTTACAACTGTATCATCCACCTTCCACGAATTACGGAACCTGCTGAGGTAGGGTGGCTTGCATGTCTCAAAATACAGTCAGCCATATTGCAGATGCCACCACACTGGAGGGTATCTGTGGAGCAGCCAAGCAAACATGTGGTTCCTGAAGAGTAACAGCAATCTTTTCAGTAGCTGCAGGTGCAACAGTCAGAAAGACAGACTGAACTGGTCTTATAATATCAGTCAAATGACTCTGTTGTGCTGGTATTACAGATAGCTTAAGTAAGGGGAAGCTACAGCCACTATTTTTCCCAACAGCACAGCTCTATTATATGGTTAAATGATGCCTGCATCAATTTCGGTAAAATATCGATCTCTGGGCAAGGACTGCATGGGTGAATGTCACCAATGGGAAAAACAAAACTAATATACTATGGGTTGGAACTTCATATCTCTTAATTAGGCAGGTAGATTAGAAAATTTAAAAAGGTAATGTAAAGGGGAAGTGAGATATAGTGGAAATTAGTGAAGTTTGGTGGCAGGAGGAAGAAAGCTTATGACAAATGAGTACACAAAATCAAACAGTGCTAATGCAGGAGTAGGTATAAGAATGAACTTACACTACTATGAACAGCATAGTGAATGCATTATCATAGCCAAGATAGACACACAGGCAACACCCACCATGGTAGTATGAGGGACACTCAATAATTAAACAAAGGAACTGATGTAGAAATGAAAGTTTGTAGCAGGAGCCCTTTCTTTTTCTTTCTTTATTTTTCATGATTTTAAGTTTCCATCATTGAGATTAGCTGAAACAGCTGACAATAAAAATTATAAAGTAATCTACTCACCAAGTGGCGGCAGAACACACACATAAAAGAAGGTTATAATTAGGCAAGCTTTCGGAGCCAGTGACTTCTTCTTCAGACAGAAGGGTGGAAAGGAAGGGAAGGGAAGGGAAGGGAAGGGAAGGGAAGGGAAGGGAAGGGAAGAGAAGGGAAGGGAAGAGGAGGGAATGGAAGAGAAGGGAAGGAAAAGGGCTGGAGAGGTCTAGGAAAAATTACTAAGAACCACGTGTCATGGGAAACTTACTGGATGGGATGAGAAGAAAAGCTTTCCTTCTCATCCCATCTAGTAAATCGCCCCTGACCTGTGGTTCTGGATGACTTTTCTGAAATCTACCTCTTTTCTTAGTGCTCTACAGTCCTTTTCCTTCACCCCACTTGTTCCCCTTCAACCCTTCAGCCTGAAGAAGGAGTCACTGGCTCTGGAAGCTTGCCTAATTATAACCTTTTTTTATTTGTGCATTTTACCGCCGCTTGGTGAGTTGATTTTTTATATATCAAATTACATTATGTTGTCAAAAACTGAGTATTCTTCTTGACAACAAAATTAGATTTGTTTTTAACGTCAATATTGTATTTAACGATGGTGTGTCTGCTTGAATTTTACATATTAGTTGAACGAAGTTGAGTAATTCACTTTATGACTTCTGAAGGTGAAAAACCCAGCTAACACCTTTTCTCAAATGATTTTACATTATGTTGAAAGTTTAATGAACTGTGGAAATTTTTATAAGTGGGCACAGAAGTGTAAATCCTTTGCGAGAAACCAGCACTAATGCCATTTTTTGTTAAGATCAATGCATTGCAGTTAAATATATAACAAAAAAAGTTGTGGTAATGTTGGAATAGTTCATAATGTTGTCAGTAATAGATTCAAGTATAGCAAAACAAGTGAAAGGTGGGTCTCAAAAAGAGTTATATGAACAATGCAATGAAACAAGATTTAAATTGTGCAGAGACTTGAAAGAATGATATGAAATTGTACATCCCTTTCTAAACAAGATTTTAATTTGCAATGAAACTTGGGCTTACCATTTTGAACCAGACTCAACAAGACAAAAGCATCGAATGGAAGCACATAAACTCATCTGTCTGAAAGAAATTCTGAATACAAGCACCATAAGAGAAAAGTGTTGTCCATCTTTTGGGACGTGCAAAGTATCATCGTATTTGATTATTTGGAAGATCAGGAACAATAAACAATGCCTTAAACTCAGACATGCTGATGAAAAAAGTAAAGCCAGCAATGGAATACAAACTTCAAGGGCCTCAAAGAAAAGGTGTGATATTGTTACACAACAATGCTTGTCCTCACACCACCCAGCTGATGGCAGAAACCATTGAAAAAATGGGTCTGGAAATATTACCTCATCCTCACTATAGTATAGATTTGGCTCCCTCAGATTTTCATTTGTTTGGTCCCCTCAAGGAGGTTCATGAGGGAAAAAAGTTCAGGAACAATGAGGCGGTCAAGGAATCTGTGGGAAAGTGACTCAAACAACACAACAAAACCTTCTCTGCTTCAGGTATAAAAAAAACTTATTCATTATGGGGACAAGTGCGTTAATATTTTGTAGGAATTATGTTGAGAAGTAGTAAAAGTCTCATTAAAAAGTTTGTGTGTGGTTTCAGTTGTCTGAGACTGCAGCCATGTGTGCAAGTTGCCTTTGCGTGTTTGCTGACAAAGCCCTTAATGGCCAAAAGCTATAGCTGTGTGAATCTTTTTGTTATGCCTATCATGACTCAGAATCTCCGCTGTATGGTGAGTAGCAACTTTCCTTCTCTAATATTGTCAGATTTCATCATGGATTTTCCATTGTTTCATTAAAAAGTTTTTTTTCTTCATTAATTTGTTACTTTAATTATTGAATATCCTGGTATAAGGTCATATGCCAATTAAAAGCACAAATGATGAACAGATTGAAAGAATATATGTGAAATAAAAAAAAAAAAAAATATCCACATATTTAAAGGAGAGGAAAATTTAGCTGTGATAGGGGACTGGAATTAAATAATAGGAAAAGAACACAATAACAGACTGACGTGATGATATGTACAGTCACTGAAATGTTAAATGCCTTTATGATGCTTGAAGTGCCAGCTGTATTTGTTTGTCTGTGTGAAGCTGAACCAGTAACGTAAATATTTTTTGTATATATATACAGACTTCGAACGTGGTCAGGTGATTGTGTGTCACTTGTGTCATACGTCCGTATACAAGATTTACACACCCCTAAATATCCCTAGGTCCACTGTTCCCAATGTGATAGTGAAGTGGAAACATGAAGGGACACGTACAGCACAAAAGTGTACAGGCCGACCTCGTCTGTTGACTGACAGAGACTGCCGACAGTTGAAGAGGGTCATAATGTACAACAGGCAGATCATCTACCCAGACAATCACACAGGAATTCCTAACTGCAACAGGATCGCCTGCAAGTACTATGACAGTTAGGCGGGAGGTGAGAAAACGTGGATTTCATGGTCCAGTGTCTGCTCATAAGCCACACAACATGCCAGTAAATGACAAACGACACCTCGCTTGGTGTAAGCAGCGTAAACAATGGACAATTGAACAATGGAAAAATGTTGTGTGGAGTGATGAATCACAGTACACAATGTGGCGATCCGATGGCAGGGTGTGGGTATGGAGAACGCCCGGTGAACGTCATCTGCCAGCGTGTGTAGTGTCAACAGTAAAATTAGGAGGTGGTGGTGTTATAGTGTGGTCGTGTTTTTCATGGAGGGAGCTTGCACCCCTTGTTGTTTTGTGTGGCACTATCACAGCACAGGCCTACCTTGACGTTTTAAGCATCTTCTTGCTTCCCACTGTTGAAGAGGGATGGTTGCATCTTTCAACGCTATCTGGTTGGTTGGTTGTTTTGGGGAAGGAGACCAGACAGCGTGGTCATCGGTCTCATCGGATTAGGGAAGGATGGGGAACGAAGTCGGCCGTGCCCTTTCAGAGGAACCATCCCGGCATTTGCCTGGAGTGATTTTAGGGAAATCACGGAAAACCTAAATCAGGATGGCCGGACGCGGGATTGAACCGTCGTCCTCCCGAATGCGAGTCCAGTGTCTAACCACTGCGCCACCTCGCTCGGTCAACGCTATCTAGCACCTGTTCATAATGCATGGCCTGTGGCGGAGTGGTTACATGACAATAACATCCCTGTAATGGACTGGCCTGCACAGAATCCTACAGAACAGCTTTGGGATGTTTGGAATGCTGAATTTATGCTGCGCCTCAACGACCGTTATCGATACCTCCCCTCAGTGCAGCACTCCATCAAGAATGGGCTGCCATCCCCCAAAAAACCTTCCTGCACCTGATTGAACTTATGCCTGCAAGAGTGGAAGCTGTCATCAAGGCTAAGGGTGGGCCAACACCATATTGAATTCCAGCATTACCGATGGAGGGTGCCACAAACTTTTAAGTCAGTTTCAGCCAGGTGTCTGGATACTTTTGATCACATAGTGTATATGTCGTTGACGTAACAAATTGTTATGTTGTTTTTGTTGTGGTCTTCAGCCCAAAGACTGGTTTGATGCAACTCTCCATGCTACACTATCCTGTGCAAGCCTCTTCATCTCCGAGTAACTACTGGAATCTATAGCCTTCTGACTCTGCTTACTGTATTCATCTCTTGGTCTCCCTTACAATTTTTACTCTTCATGCCTCTCTCCAGTACCAAACTGGTGATCCCTTGATGCTTCAGAATGTGTTCTGTCAACTGATCCCTTCTTTTGGTCAAGTTGTCCGACAAATTCCTTGTCTCCCTAACTCTATTCAGTATCTCCTCATTAGTTACATGATCTATCCATCTAATCTTCAGCATTCTTCTGCAGCGTCACATTTTGAAAGCTTTTATTCTCTTCTTGTCTACGCTGTTTATCGTCCATGTTTCATTTCCATACATGACTACGCTCCATACCATTACTTTCAGACGCTGCATACCATTACTTTCAGAAAATACTTCCTGACACTTAAATCTAACCTCGATGTTAAATTTCTCTTCCTCAGAAATGCTTTCCTTGCCATAGGCACTCTACATTTTATATCCCCTCTACTTCGACTCTCATCAGTAATTTTGCTTCCCATATAGCAAAACTCATTTACTACTTTAACTGTCTCATTTCCTAATCTAATTCCCCCAGCAACACCTGATTTAATCTGACTACATCCCATTATCGTTGTTTTGCTTTTGTTGATGTTCATCTTATTTCCTTCTTTCAATACACTGTCTGTTCCATTCAGCTGCTCTTCCAAGTCATTTGCTGTCTCTGACAGAATTACAATGTCATCAGCAAACCTCAAAGCTTTTATTTCTTCTTCCTAGACTCTAATTCCTACTCCAAAGTTGCCCCCCCCCCTGCTTGCTCAATATACAGATTGAATAACATTGAGGATAGACTACAGCCCTGTTTCACTCCCTTCTCAACCACTGCTTCCCTTTCATGCCCCTCTAGTCTTATAACTGCCTTCTGGTTTCCTCACAAATTGTAAATAGGCTTTTGCTACTGTATTTTATCCCTAACATCTTAAGAATTTGAAAGAGAGTATTCCAGTCAACATTGTCAAAAGTTTTCTCTAAGTCTACAAAAAACTATAAACATCTGTTTGCCTTTCCTTAACCTACCTTCTACAAGAAGTTGCAGAGTTAGTATTGCCTTGCGTGTTCATACAGTTCTTCAGAATCCAAAGTGATCATCCCTGAGGTTGGATTCTACCAGTTTTTCCATTCGTATGTAAAGAATTCATGTTGGTATTTTGCAACCATGACTTATTAAACTGATAGTTCGGCAATTTCCATGCCTGTCAGAACCTGCTTTCTCTGGAATTGTTATTATTATATTCTTCTTGAAGTCTGTGGGTACTTCACCTGTCTCATACATCTGCCACATGGTAGAGTTTTGTCATGGCTGGATCTCCGAAGGCTATCAGTAGTTTTAACAGAAAGTTGTCTATTCCTGGAGCCTTGTTTTGACTTTGGCTTTTCAATGCTCTGTCAAACGCTTCATGCAGTATTACATCTCCCATCTCATCTTCATCTACACTCTCTTCTATTTCCATAATTTTGCCCTCAAGCACATTTCCCTTGTATAGACCCTCTATATACTCCTTCCACCTTTCTACTTTCCCTTCTTTGCTTAGGACTGGTTTTCCATATGAGCTCTTGACATTCATACAGGTGGTTCTCTTTTCTCCAAAGGTCTCTCTAATTTTCCTGTGGGTGGCACCTATCTTACCCCTAGTGATATATGCTTCTACATCCTTACATTTGTCCTCTAGCTATTCCTGCTTAGCCATTTTGCAGTTCCTGTCAATCTCGTTTTTGAGATGTTTGTATTCCCTTTTGCCTACTTCATTTACTGCATTTTTCTATTGTCTCCTTTCATCAATTAAACTGAATCTCCCTTGTGTTACCCAAGGATTTCTACTAGCTCTCATCTCTTTACCTAATTGATCCTCTGCTGCCTTCAGTATTTCATCTCTCAAAGCTACCAATTTTTCTTCTACTATGTTCATTTCCCCACTTGTTATACAAACATTAAAAGGTCACGTACTTTCAGTAGGCAATATGTCAATTTCCTAAAAACCTATGAAGAGGTATCACCAAATTGTAACCAACAACAATGTTAACCACTAGATGGTAGAGCATATTGTTAAGTATAAGTTTAGTTTCAATGTTCAACAGTGCATGTCATCTGCATCTAACCCCCAACAATAGTTTCTCTGATTGGATAGGTGGGATCTCTCCTTCCAATACACCCTTTGGTACTGCAATTCTTGTGCCCAAGTCTCTGATATTCCCTGTCCTTCAATTAACTCCAACTGTGCTTCTGCCCCACAGCCAGTCAACTTTCTCACTCTTTCCCTCTGACTTGAGTTAATTCATAAATAATCAAGTCTATACATCGAAGTATCTTTTCCACATTGCACTCTCAGTGTTTAATACTGAACATTATCCTGTACCCAACACCCTATTCAGTGCCCACGACACACTACTACCTACCTGCTCTCTTTGATGACTTAGCTTGTCCTTTCCTTTGCTCTCCCCCCTTCCTTTCTTGCAATCCTTCATCTACTTGTTCATCACATCTTTTCCAGCCCAACTAATCTAATAAAAGACATTATTAGGAAAGACTATCCTGAGAAAAAATCACACACACACACACACACACAATGTGAATATGGTCTACAGGTTTATAGGCAATGAGTCTATTCAAAGAAGAATGCAAGTAATGAACCACAAGATGTCATTTTACATAGAGTTACTAAAATGGTAACAAACAAATATTATCAAATAATTGAATAAATGGCCAAAAGTTACCTGTATGCTGAATGTCTAAAGGGGACAATTATTAAAACTTTTGGCCTTACTAAGCCTTGATCCCTGAACTCATCAGGTACTTCTTGTTTCTTTAAAAGCTTTGCATTGTGATGCACAATTTTTAGTCGTGTTTTCAAGATGTGATTAATGGCGTGTAGACAATATACAAATTTAATCTGTTCACAGTTATTAAATGTTCTTTCTGGAAAATATAGATCTTGATACTTTAAAATTACTGAGAACAATTCACGTTGCAATGGAGTGAGGGAAATGATTTCTTTAGTTTCATCTGTCTTCAAATTACAGTAATTGGCTTTTGTCAGGTTGTTCTGAATTTGAGACTTCACATAAAATTTCAGCCAGCCAGGACCTTCAACAATTTTAGGGACTGTGCCCTGTTTAGCAAAAGTTTTCTGTTCACTAATAGATATTTTTCCTTCCCCAAATTTATCACTGGTGCTTGTTTCAATAGAACATGGTAGGGTAACTGTTAAATTTCCAAGAACTGGCCATTTTACATGTGATCTTATTACATGTGGTGGCTCTTCTGTAACTGCCCCAAGTAATGAAGAATCAAGTTCAAAATTAAAATGGGTGATGAAAGGGTCCAACAAATTATCTTCTTTGGCTTCTTCTTCTTCTTCTTCTTCTTCCTCTTCAATGTATTTGCGATCACTTCTGTCTTCAATCCCTGAATTTCCTTTGCCATCAACTTCACACTCATTGTTGTAGTAATCCTTTTCTTCATCAGTAGATGCAACCTGCAGAATAAATATAATAATACAACATTTCATCAGTATAACTGTTAATGTCATTAACATTTAAACTATAAAGACTGGCTTTGCTTGTTCAAACACACGGACATAAACACAAAATTCCATCTTTTGAGAACAGTAGCTTGCCTAATTTAAAATTCCAGGTAAGAAAAGGAACACAGCATGCAGTAGAGTGAAAGAAGTGTCCAAGTCATACAGCATCCCGTCTTAAGAGAAAACCATGTAGGCCTATGTGAAGAGAGAATACGTCATCAGTAATATGTATCTAAAAATAGCATAATGTTAGATAATATAAATAGTAATATGATAACAAATGCAGAATAAGGATTAAATCTGAATTACTTCTCTCCTTTCTAACCTTCTCTAATCGATCCCTCTTTTCCTCCCTGTGGAAGAAACTAAAAGTTCCAAAAGTTAGGATGTTAGTTTATGTGTATCTATTGACTACTTAGAAGTTAAACTTGCAAAATCATTCTGTCTCTGTGTAATTTTATAGTATTCTCAAGAGCATTTCCCCTTTGACACACATGTTTAATATACTGATTAACGTGTTTGTCACTTTACAATGCACAGTTCAGTTCAGCAAGTTGCATGAGGCAGTTGCATACATAGTTTAGAAACCATTACCAAAAACAGAGGAGCTCATTACTAGCAAAAAATTGGGACAATCCAGAAAACTTTTGTTAAAATCTAAATGATCCAGGAAAATGATTAAAAAAAAAAGCATAATCACAGCAATCTTCAAAGAACATAGACAGTCATAGCCTGTAATGGTATCACAAATTCATGAAGACTGGGGGAGGGGGACAGGGATATTTCATATCAAAAGTCAGAGCTCAGACACAGACAGTAAAAAGAGAGAGAGTGGCCAATTGATGTGTTAACGATCAAAAATGATTTCTGAGTGTGTCGATGATGGAAACATCTGCAAATAAGTACAGCTAGGATATTTTAAAACAAAACTGTTGCACTGAATGACATTCAGGGGAAGTCTCATATTGAGACAAAAACTACAAAGGCAACTTGATAATTCTTGTAAATTTGTAGGAAATAGTAGGATGTTTTACTTAGTACTACAATTATTGATAAATATGATTCTTAAACAAAACATACATTGGACTGAAATTATAGATTCACTCTTAGAAAACTGCGGCATACAAAACACTTTACGCTCAAGAGTTGCCATTTTCTGGATGTGGCACATTTGGTGCTGCAAGCGGGAAAACAATGAAGCAGTACTCACACATGCACTTAACTAAAACTGTTTGAGTTACTCTTTAATTGTGATCTTGAACCAACACATTATACACTTACAATTGATACTGTTAAAATTTATGGGACATTCTTTTATGAACACTCTACAGAACGGCAGATGGTGCAAGCAGCCGATGAAGATGGCAAGTCATCTGTTGCACCACCACAACTCATTGCACACAACGGAGTGTTATGTAAGCAAATGAAACTTGGACCCCACATCTTGATACTAGCTACTTTGCAAAACGAATTATTAAAGTAGGCACATGACAATATGTTAGCAAGACATGTAGAGTGTGTAACAACACAAATAACATGTTGTCAAACAATATTTGTGGCACAGAGTAGCATGTAAAGAACTATGTACCATGCACATAACAAACCAAATGAAGTCATCAGCATATTCTATGGCAGAAATCACTAAAAACTGGTAAATTATTTGAGATGATCAGTATGGACACCATGGGGCTATTTGAGCAGAAACCAGAAAGGAATCATTATGTGCTAATGATAACTGACCACTTTTCACAATGCATAGAAACGATAGCTAATCCAAATCAACAAGCCAACACAGAGGCATATGCCATGGTTAATAATTGCTTGTTAAAGTTTGGTACTCCAGAGATTATGGATGAAGGTACTAACTTCATGGACAGCCGGTGTGGCCGAGCGGTTCTAGCCACTTCAGTCTGGAACCGCGTGACTGCTACGGTCGCAGGTTCGAATCTTGCCTCGGGCATGGATGTGTGTGATGTCCTTGGGTTAGTTAGATTTAAGTAGTTCTAAGTTCTGGGGGACAGATGACCTCAGATGTTAAGTCCCACAGTGCTCTGAGCCATTTTGAACTAACTTAATGTCGCAGGTGATTAATCAACTTCGGCATTTGTTACAAATTTATAAATGAAGAATGAGCACGTTGGACCCACAAGCAAATGACAAACAGAAAAGGCTCACAGGGCAACAGGAAAGATGCTAAGGCATTATGTCAACAGTCATCATAATTACTGGGGTATGTTCTTACCTGGTGTTGCAGCTTAGAATTCAAAAATTTATAAGTGTACAATCTGTACCACAGCATGGTGGATTCTTCCTGTCTGTTATGTTCTCGCACTCCCACAAATAAACATTATTATCATTATTATTATTATTTTGCTAATTTTGACTTATTTTCAATATATTTATCTGTCAGCATGGGAACACCTACACGAAAATCTCATGTTCTTATTTAGGTTTAATTTCACTTAAGATAATTAAAGATAACTATAGTATAATCTGTGTAAAATTTTGTGAGATAATTTTCATGATTCCATTTAATCACCCACACCAACAAAAAACTAAGCATTCCAACTTTCATGCAACGGTCTTTAAATTATTAGAAACTAATTAACTGAAGAGATAATTAGCACACAAGTTCATTGGCAGTGATAATTAGCATACAAACTCAGCAACCCCGTTTTTTATCACAGGCTTCATCATAACCACTGTTAAATTTCTAACTTTGTCTATCTACTTTTGATACATTAACTTTCCTGTACTTTCTACTAAATTTCTGATCAGCAACATTTTATCTAAGCAGAAATCACATTAGTTCTTGTAGTTCATCCAAAACATTGAAACCCAGCCTAACCGATTTTCAAAACAAAATGTAATTTACGATATAACAGTTTGTTCCTACACCTGCCTGTAAGTAGTCGGACATCACTGAAAATTGGCAATTCACGGTTCGACAGCCCAGAAGTAAGATCATGTAAGCACTCTTTGTGTTGGTTCATGCTACAGTCATGCACTCTAATGTTTTGACGACTTGAAGTGTGAGTGTGGCTCTGGGTTATACTGATTTATTTCCCCACACCACATTCCACTTCTTTATGAGATGATTTACTTAGGGTTTGAAGCCACTCTTCTTTACTGGATAGCCGGCTGCTGGAAATTCTCTTGACTTCTTCTCTGTCGAATAACACTAGGTTCAGGAACTTTCAAGCTTTTTCCTACTGGTGAAATAAGTAGCCATATAAACTTTATGTTTGGTCAATCAACGATGTATTTGACTTTCAAGCACAATAAAAATTCTCACTTTCAACATAATATGTATCTTCAGCAAGTCTCTCATACAGTTGTATGTTAGAAACAAATTGATTTACAGTCGAAAGAAAGTCTGCTTCAACGCCATGACTTTCAGAAAAGGAGATTGAAAAAAGTCTTGCCTCTAACAAGGCTGAATCAAGAGTCTCTATGAGTACTTTTTCAACCTTTCTTGTTTCACATAACAATAGTCAGTGACACAATAAGCACAAAGCTGCATATGGATTCCATGGTTCTTCCATACACACTCACTAACATGTTTATGGATTGTCCAGCAGGCACTTGTCGGTGCCGTTCAACCACCACACAACTGATTTTAGACCTGCACACACAATTATGTGGATTTTACCACCCCACACTCGTATCTAGAATATCATGTATTTGAGACGGTAGAAGGCTGAGTGGTTCTAGAATTTGCACAGAAATTCTCGAATCACTACAGCACATGCTTTTTGCGAAAATATGTGCCCTGACATAAGTGAAACTGAAGAACTTTAACATTTAATGATTTCCAAATTACTAAAATATTTTAAATTAAGAAACATTTCAACTGAACTGTGTTGTGATTATGTATCGACACTGTGGCATGTTACTGCCACTGAAACTATCGAGTGTTCGGCTTGGTGATGCTCAGTACGGACCGAATTAAATGGATGCCAAAGTATAATGCACATGGGTAAAGTATTATGTTTTCATGTAAATATGAACTGAGGGGTTCTTTTTTCATCACCCTTAACACAACAATTAATTTTGCCCCTTTAATTGTAGGTGCTGATGTTTTTCAGTGGTCTTATAAATTTTCATAGTTGGTAAACTAATTGCCCTTACTAATACTCAAACTGAAGAATAAGTAAGTGTGTGTTGATGTATTCTGAATGGTGGTGCCATGTAAATTTTGAGCATATACCACCCACATTCATTTAGACTTTCAGATTTGCAATGTTCAAGTATGGTGCTACTGAGGAACAAACTACAAGAGATTAGACTAGATTAGAATCAGATCAATGGCACTACAGAGACTATCGCATTCAAAGTAGTGTATGGATGGAAGATAATGAAACCTGGGGTGGGCAAAAATGTTACAGCAGTGCGAAAATTTGCAAAGAAGTTATGGATGGTGTTGCAATAAGTGCAAAAAGTATATACAAAAGCACAAGAAAGGGGCAACAGAGTGCTAAGTTGCCTGCATACCAAGTAGGGCAATAGGTGACGGTTACAAACTGTAGAGAGGAAGAAAAATTATTCTCATTCTCAAGGTCTATACTATTTTGTTGAGATAACCATGGTCATATTTGACACTTTCATGGTGTGTCAGAGGCTGTACCGACACTGCTGGCATCAGTCCCATAAAGGGAGGAGGGGGTAAGTAAGGAAAAGTAGCACAGCAAAGTGTACAACCTGCTCCTACATGGTTCGTGTGTATCTTAGCATACACGTTAAGACCAATAGTTGAGATGACACAGGTAAGCCAGGAGAGTTATTGGACTGGCAAGCACTAACAGCTGATAAGAATGCTATGCAATAGCTCCATATTCAATAAAATGGGGACATCAGGGAAATCTGTGCTTATCTGAACAAAGGAGATTCTGCTAGTTACACAGGATAAGAAGAGACACACACTGATGACAGTTGAAGAGCTGTGTTGGTGGCAGAGGAAGTAAGTTATGGAATGCCCCTCCAGGATGGCCCAAACTGCCACAGAGACATGAAAAATTGATGTCCATGGGGCATCCTTACAACCCATCCATACTTTCAGAAAATAAGGCCTAACTGGCTGTACTCAGTGTAAGATTCAGTCATAGCTATTGCCACCTGCTAAAAGTAAGGATGCTCAAGGGGAACAGAAGGATTGTAACTGAAGAACAATGAGATAATGCTAAATAGCACTCAAAGTAATACTGCAGGACCAACTTTAAGGCTTCCAGTGACAATAACAAGGACTACAGTTCTGAATCTGACTTATCCTTTGCTGTAGCTACCCGACAGTCCTTTTGAAACAGTACCAGTGAAGAACCTACCTGAATAATACCCTCGATTCCACTACAGTTAGTTCCCTCCACAAGCCATTCACAGAACAGAATGGGTGCATTAAGGCAGAAATTTTGTTCCAACATATTCAGCAATATTACAGCAGATACCAGCACCGGGATTCAGTAATGGGACTTTCGTCCTCCGGACTCTCTAAATCTCATTTGTCACTTATGTGGCCTATGTCCATCATCGAAGAGAGCCATCCACCTGCCCAAACTCCCAGTCCATTACATACCAAACCAATGGATCAACAATATGTTTGATAAAAGTGACAGGATACTGTGAGTTTAGCAGTTGCCTTACACCATGTTGTAAGAAAACATACTTCACAGGAACAGCGAAGCTGTTTGGCTGTTAATGTGCTACTGTTATGAACTTCAATGGAAAGCAGTTTACGGATGGTGAAACCACGAGTAAGCAACAAGATGTTGGACATCCACGCTTCATCTCAGAATGAGGAGGCTTGCCAGCTCTGTAAATCTATGTCAACATCTACAAATATACTCTGTAAGCCACCTTCCAGTGCATGGCAGAGCGTGCCTTGTGCCCCTACTAGTCATTCCCTTTCCTGTTCCACTCACAAATGGAGCGAGGGCAAAACGACTGTCGATAAGCATCCACATGAGCCCAGATTTCTCTTACCTTGTCCTCACGTGAGATCTGGGTCGGTGGCAGTAGAATCGTTCTGCAGTCTCTCACAATTCTCAGAGTCCTAAACTTTCTCAAAAGTGTCATAAAAATAAATGCCTTCTACCCTCCAGGGATTTCTACACTCCTGGAAATTGAAATAAGAACACCGTGAATTCATTGTCCCAGGAAGGGGAAACTTTATTGACACATTCCTGGGGTCAGATACATCACATGATCACACTGACAGAACCACAGGCACATAGACACAGGCAACAGAGCATGCACAATGTCAGCACTAGTACAGTGTATATCCACCTTTCGCAGCAATACAGGCTGCTATTCTCCCATGGAGACGATCGTAGAGATGCTGGATGTACTCCTGTGGAACGGCTTGCCATGCCATTTCCACCTGGCGCCTCAGTTGGACCAGCGTTCGTGTTGGATGTGCAGACCGCGTGAGACGACGCTTCATCCAGTCCCAAACATGCTCAATGGGGGACAGATCCGGAGATCTTGCTGGCCAGGGTAGTTGACTTACACCTTCTAGAGCACGTTGGGTGGCACGGGATACACGCGGACGTGCATTGTCCTGTTGGAACAGCAAGTTCCCTTGCCGGTCTAGGAATGGTAGAACGATGGGTTCGATGACGGTTTGGATGTACCGTGCACTATTCAGTGTCCCCTCGACGATCACCAGTGGTGTACGGCCAGTGTAGGAGATCGCTCCCCACACCATGATGCCGGGTGTTGGCCCTGTGTGCCTCGGTCGTATGCAGTCCTGATTGTGGCGCTCACCTGCACGGCGCCAAACACGCATACGACCATCATTGGCACCAAGGCAGAAGCGACTCTCATCGCTGAAGACGACACGTCTCCATTCGTCCCTCCATTCACGCCTGTCGCGACACCACTGGAGGCGGGCTGCACGATGTTGGGGCGTGAGCGGAAGACGGCCCAACGGTGTGCGGGACCGTAGCCCAGCTTCATGGAGACGATTGCGAATGGTCCTCGCCGATACCCCAGGAGCAACAGTGTCCCTAATTTGCTGGGAAGTGGCGGTGCGGTCCCTTACGGCACTGCGTAGGATCCTACGGTCTTGGCGTGCATCCGTGCATTGCTGCGGTCCGGTCCCAGGTCGACGGGCACGTGCACCTTCCGCCGACCGCTGGCGACAACATCGATGTACTGTGGAGACCTCACGCCCCACGTGTTGAGCAATTCGGCAGTACGTCCACCCGGCCTCCCGCATGCCCACTATACGCCCTCGCTCAAAGTCCGTCAACTGCACATACGGTTCACGTCCACGCTGTCGCGGCATGCTACCAGTGTTAAAGACTGCGATGGAGCTCCGTATGCCACGGCAAACTGGCTGACACTGACGGCGGCGGTGCACAAATGCTGCGCAGCTAGCGCCATTCGACGGCCAACACCGTGGTTCCTGGTGTGTCCGCTGTGCCGTGCGTGTGATCATTGCTTGTACAGCCCTCTCGCAGTGTCCGGAGCAAGTATGGTGGGTCTGACACACCGGTGTCAATGTGTTCTTTTTTCCATTTCCAGGAGTGTATTTTACTTTATGGAGTATTTCTGTAATACTTGTATGTTTAGCAAACCTGCCAGTTACAAACCATGCAGCAAGCCTCTGAAATGCTTCGATGTCCTTCTTTAATTCAACCTAACGGGAATCTCAGATGTCTATATTTACACCTACAACTATACTCTGAAAACCACTGTGAAGTACATGGCAGAGGGTACATCCCGTTGCACCAGTTATTAGTGCTTATTCCTGTGCCATCCACGTATGGAGTGCAGGAAGAATGATTGTTTGAATGCCTCTGTGTCTGATGTAATTATTCTATCTTGTCCTCAAGATTCCTCTTTTGAGCGATATGTAGTGAGTTGTTGTACATTCCTAGAGTCATCATTTAAAGCTGGTTCTTGAAACTTTGTTAGTAGACTTCTTCAGGATAATTTACATCTATCTTCAAGAATCTATCAGTTCAGTTTCTTCAGTATCTCTGTAACACTCTCCTATGATCAAACAAACCTGTGACCATTTGTGCTTCCCTTCTCTGTATACGTTCAATCGCCTAGTAGTACTATTTGGTAAGGATCCCATGGAGTTGAGCAATATTCTAGAACTGGTCACACAAGCGATTTGTAAGCAATCTCCTTTGTAGACTGATTGCACTTTCCCAGTATTGTATCAATAAACCAAAGTTTACCACCTGCTTTACCCACAACTGATCCTGTGTGATCATTCCATCTCATGTCCCAACAAAGTGTTACACCCAGATATTTGCACGAGTTGGTTGATCCAAACAGTGATTCACTGATATTATAGTCACAGGGTAGTACATTTTTTTGTTTCATGAAGTGCACAATTTTACATTTTTGAACTTTTAAAGTTGTTAATCTCTGCACCACTTTCAAATCTTACCAAGATCAGACTGCATATTTATGCAGATTTTTAAGACAGTATTTCATTATGGATAACTGCATCATCTGCAAAAAGCCTGAGGTTACCATTAATACTGTCTGCAAGGTCATTACTACATGACATACACAGTAAGGCTCCCAACACACTTCTCTGGGACAGACATGAAATTATTTCTACAGCTAATGATTGACTCTCCATCCTAGATAACATGCTGCATTCTCCCTAACAAAAAGTCCTCAATCCAGTCACAAATTTCACTTGAGTGATACTAAAGAATGGGTTCCACAAGTGTTCTTTGCACACTATCCTTTATAAATGAACTACATTTTCCTCGAACTGTCACAATAAAATGAAGTTGACCCTTCACCTTTCCTATGACGAATTTTGTATGTTTCTTCCATTTCTTGTCACTTTAAAGAGTTAAGTGTAGATATTTAATTGACATGATTGTGTAAAGGATCGCACCAGTAACAATGTATTTGAAATTTACAGGATTGTTTTCCTTACTCATATACATTAACTTACATTTTTCTGCATTCAAAGTGAATGGCTCTGAGCACTATGGGACTTAACTTTTGAGGTCATCAATCCCCTAGAACTTAGAACTACTTAAACCTAACTAACCTAAGGACATCACACACATCCATGCCTGAGGCAGGATTCGAACCTGCGACCGTGGCGGTCACGCGTTTCCAGACTGTAGCGCCTAGAAATGCTCGGCCACTCCGGCGCATTCAAAGTGAGCTGCCATCTGTCACACCAAACAGAAATTCTATCCAAGTCATCCTGTGTCCTACTACAGTCAGTCAACAGTGATACTTTTCCATGCACCATAGTATATATCACTTACATGGTTTATGTATACAGAGAACAAGAGCTGTCAGTATCACACTTCTCTGGAACATTCCTGACTACACCACTGTCTCTGACAAATACTTGCCATCTACAACTGCATACTACGTGCTGTTACCTAAAAAGTGTCCAAGCTACTTACACTTCTTAAAACCTGTTCTGTATGCTTGTACCTTTGGTAACAGCTGGCAATGTGGCATTGTGTCAAACGCATTCCATAAATCTGGAATCTGCCTGTTGCCCTTCATCCATATTTCAAAGATACGTGGGAACTCATAATATGCTCAAGAACTCTGCAGCAACCATTGTTAAAGATATTGGCCTGTAATTTTCTGTGCCCATTCTTTTACTCGTCTCATAAATGGTAGTCACCTGCATTTTTGTCCAGCCACTTGGGACTTTGCACTGGGCAAGAGGTATACAATAAATGCAAAGAGGCCGAAGCTGAAGAGTATTTTCTGCCATACTGAACTGGAATTCCATGCGGAGTTGGTGATTCTTTCAGTTGCTTTTGAACAGTAGGGATGCTTATTTCTATGCCGTGCGTACGGGAGTTTGTATGGTAGTTGAATGATGGTACGACAGTGTGACCCTCCTCTGTGAGTTATTCATAAACACGAAATTTTAAAACTTCAACTTTCCTTTTGCTGTCTTCTACTGCCACACCACACTGGTCAATGAGGGACTGAACAGAAGCCTTCAACCTACTTGATTATACACAGAAAGAGTATTTTCACATTTTCTCGGCAACATCTTCCACTAACACACAACAGTGAAAGTTGTTGTGTGTTTGATACACCAATCTTTCTGTAGATGCACAAATTTTCATTAAATTTTCCCTGTCAACATTTCTGCATTCTTTTTCTGAACTGAGCGTGCAACAATCTGTGTATTCTCAGCATTTTCCAAATTTTGTTAATAAATCACAGTGGGTCTTTTTAGTGTTTGGCACATGCAGGGAAAGGCAATTGAATCTCAATGTAGACAACTGTAATGTGCTGTGAACACATAGAAAGAAAGATCCTTTATCATTTAGCTACAATATAGCAGGTCAGCAACTGGAAGCAATTAATTCCATAAATTATCTGGGAGTACGCATTAGGAGTGGTTTAAAATGGAAACCATATAAAATTAATCACCTGTAAAGCAGATGGCAGACTGAGATTCATTGGAAGAATCCTAAGGAAATGCAGTCCAAAAACAAAGTAAGTAGGTTACAGTACACTTGTTCGCCCACTGCTTGAATACTGCTCACCAGTGTGGGATCCGTACCAGATAGGGTCAATAGAAGAGAGAGAGAAGATCCAACGGAGAGCAGCGCGCTTTGTTACAGGATTATTTAGTAATCGCGAAAGACTTACGGAGATGATAGATAAACTCCAGTGGAAGACTCTGCAGGAGAGACGCTCAGTAGCTCGGTACGGGCTTTTGTTAAAGTTTCGAGAACATACCTTCACCGAAGAGTTAAGCAGTATATTGCTCCCTCCTACGTATATCTCGCGAAGAGACCATGAGGATAAAATCAGAGAGATTAGACCCCACACAGAGGCATACCGACAATCTTTCTTTCCACGAACAATACGAGACTGGAATAGAAGGAAGAACTGATAGAGATACACAAGGTACCCTCCGCCACACACCGTCAGGTGGCTTGTGGAGTATGGATGTAGATGTACATGTTTCTCTAGAGTGTGATTTACAGACAGTTTCAACATTACCCAGAATGCCTCTACATGAATTCCTCTACATCCATCATATTGTAACACCCATTCCCTGCTCTGCAAAGCAGGATAGGTAGTGATCTGAAGTATATTGTTAAATTGAGGCCCCACAGCAAACAAAGCTTATGTGTTCCTACAGTGACACAATGACACTGTCAGTTATGATTACAGTGGGCAAGGGATAATGGATACTGGACTGTGGATCAATGGAAATGTGTCGTCTAGTCAGATTAGTCATGTTTCTTGTTACATCAGGTTGATGGTCGTGTCCTGTTATGACATCACCCAAGCAAATGGCTACTCAAAACATGCACTGTCCAATGATGTAGATCAGTATGGGCAATGTTATGCTATGTGGGACATTCACCTGGGCTCCCATGGAACCTACGATAGTACTTGAAGGCATCATGACAACTGTGGTCCATATTAACATCACTGCAGATGTACCGTGAATGGAATGATAGTGTAGGTTGGCACTAGCTGACATACGTTTGTGGTACTTCCCCATTCATGGTATGTGAAACTCCTGTGAGGAGAAAGTGATTTCACTTGTTGTAGGGCATGCTTTGGAGAAAGGAAGGAAGTCGACAGGAGCGTATGACACAGAGCGCCAACGGACACCATTAGACTACTTCCTTTGGGAACAAGATCACTTTTACTGAACCAATGTCACAGACTTACTGACTGCATTCACAACGCATTTGAAGAGGTCACTGTGGAGTTCCTGGAATGTATATAGAGAGAAATTAAATAGTTGCTGGACATTGCTTATGCCACTAGGAAGCAAATATCGATGTATATGAATAAGGAAACAAAAGTTTTGAGGTATCTTGTCACACGTTGAAAATCAGTTGTTATTATCTAGTCTAGTTTCAAAGTTATTAAAGTCTAAAGGTGTAAGAATAATTTGTGAGTACCCTGTGGTGCATGACTGCTTTGGACATCATCACCCAATTTAGCTCATATTAGGCAGATCACTTGCATGCAATCTAAAATGAAAAACTAAGATATTATTGTCAATTTATCCCTCTCCCTCGCTCCACCACCCTTTTTTGATAAAACCACCCTTAAAGTAGTTCATGGCACACAACTGACTCAAAACTGATGGTATATATTTATTTCTCAAGTAGATTTTCCATTAAAAATATATTTCTTCTTGAAACCAACAGCTTAGTTCGTGAAATCAATAATAGAAATAAGGAAAATTTCACAGAGATTTACAGTCACTTTACTGTGGTCCATAAGGGTGTCCATTATTCAAGATCACACATTTCCAGTAACTTGTCACCAACCATAACATGATGTTTAACTACTAATAAAACTCAGTTTAACTTGAGCCTAAGGGTTTTCTTGGTGGCCAACTCCTACTCCACTGATGAATTTCTTAGTAGAACCAACTGATGTGTATATGTCACTAACAATATCCAAAAATGTGTGTCTTAGCACAACTGACTTCTGTACAAATTCTGTGCAGTAATGCGATCATTGTAAATAAGTGTTGTAAAATGATTTTTCTATTTGATGATGTGTGGCTACAGTAGCCTAAGAATTATCATATGCACCTTGAGTGTATTGAACATTTACACATATTGTGGCACAATATTTATTACCTTTTAAATGAAAACATGTTTAAGATTTTCTTTTTTTACTTATCCCATACCCACAACAGCCATTTCATTTGGTATCTGTAGAACATACATCAGCATATTTGTTTTTCTTGGTAAAAATGTATTGTGTATTCTTTTTTTTGTGTATTCTTCTCTTTGGTATGTTCCACATCCCGGAGGATGTCCTCATTGTGTATCTGTTGAAACAAAAAGTACATCCAATCTAACAAATTTAAAACTGAACATTTTTCAACATCATACATGGGATACGCAAATGTATATTTTTCTAGGAACTGAGGAAAGAAATGATTTCTACTTATGTGCCCACAAGGTAAATGTTGTTCGATGAAATTGCAACTTATATAATGATCATGGCATCTGGATGCCAAACAGAGAACCTGTGTTCAATTTACAAATGCAGTCTGCAGTTGTTGGTTTTTTTTCTCATTCACCCTCCTGCCACTGAAACTGGAAGTAATATGAGGGTTAATAAGTTAAGTAAATCAATGGAGAATAGTAACAAGGTAGGCAAATACATGCCTCAAGTAACTGGGATTATTAAAGAATTAAATTTTCAATCCTGGCCATTTTACAATGGTCCTCTTACGTGACAAAACTTGTAAAGAAACATGAGAGTATATATTTTTATAAGTTCTAATAGCCGGCATTACTCAACCACACAGAAGTGTCATTGGCCAGGAAGCTATCTCGTCGCTCTTGACAGAGACTGCAAGAAACTCAGCAGAAAATGGTCAGAACAGTGCACACTGAATTGCCTTCATTATTTCCATACTGTTACACAAGAGACACTAGGTACGATGCAACGACGACTGTTGAGATTTTGACTAAGCAGTAAAGAACCTGTAACAAATACATTAAGCAAATGACTGACGACCACAGATGACTCAGGAAGAGCAGAGTCAATTCAGTCATTAGTCATTACGAATGATGTCATAGAGCAGAGCCTTTCCTCGACAACATAAATACTCCACAGAGGCATACCACTAACTTTTGGCATTTGATCAGTAGACAGTGGCATTCATGTCATTTGCACTTGATTCTCTGCTTATAGTATGATAACATCTTGTGTGTAAGACTACTCTAGTGTGGTCTTGCACTTGCTGCACTACAACGCAATTAGTGATCTAATGCCACGGTGGATGTGTCTAGCATCCAGTACCAATAGCAGCACAGCAGCCAGCACTGATGGATCAACTGAGGATCTACAACCCATCTCTGGCCCATGATGGTAACTGCCCTAAAGTCCAGCATTACACAGGTCAGGAGGCCAATCATACCAGTGAGCCAGCTTCAGCAATCTACACAACTACTCGGCATCTGATATTGCAGCCAACCCGAGGGGACAACATGGGCAGTGATTTGGGACAGATCGAGACCATCCCAAAATGGTATGAGAATTACAAGTGCAACCGTCATGATCACCATCATCTCCAAAAGCAGAGCTACTAATGGGCTGTACCTGCTTCACCAGCAGGTAACAAAACTGCCACATCAGGGAGTCATCAACTTCCACTCCAAGCTGATGCAGAGCCCTCAGCAGTCATGAGTCTGCTATTAGATTCAGTGGATTCTTCTCCAGATTACAAAGCCAACAGCTGGTATCTAAGAAGCAGCAATGACTTGCAGTAATAAATGACATAATTTTGAATATTGTTTTATTGTGCCTAATGATGCTACACAGATCCTTGGTCTGCATCCTGACAAATTAGAAGGGGTTTATAACCCAGCAGAAGGCAGCCTCTGCAAATTGGTGTGCAGTAGTGCTATAGCATAGCACCAGTAAGAATCAGATGCCCTTCAACGATCTGGCACACCAAAATCAGCAACAGTCACAGAAGACCAGTCAAAGCAAGGATTTTGTTATTTGTTCTCAAAAGAAAAACTGTATTTTTTGCTATGTCCAGGTTAGGTTTTAGGTTTCAAAGACTTCACCTCGTAGTCTGAGAGAACCGGCAGATTTAGCACAGTTTATGGGTAACAGCCAGCAAGA
Organism: Schistocerca americana; assembly: GCF_021461395.2. Lineage (NCBI taxonomy): Eukaryota > Metazoa > Arthropoda > Insecta > Orthoptera > Acrididae > Schistocerca > Schistocerca americana. The sequence continues at coordinate 380,408,313 of NC_060119.1, forward strand.
GTATCTTATTCTGACACTTTACTACATCTGTAATTTAATGAATTATAGTGTACCATGTGATAGATTTGCACCAGCAACATAAACTATTAGTAGAAAATACATTCACACAGCATACAATTGTTCGGACTGCAATTGCTTAATGATCAGGCATAGAAATTAAATGAAATCATTTTAATTTTGCAATTGTGGTTATTCAAATATTGTCCAAGACAACATTAGTTTGACTGGTGCGACAGAGGGAAAGGTAAATTGCACAAATATGGCAGAAATACAGGCAGCTAGTACTAATAAGGTGATAGAAGCTCTTATGGAGCAAGTTCTTAAATTGTTTGAGGATAATGAACAGCAGAAAACACTTAACAAACAGCTAACATGACAAGTACAATCTTTCACAGAACAATAGCTCTATCGAGTTTAAGAAAGACAAACAGGAGTGAGTGCTCCTTCATCATTTGTTGAACCTTCAGCTACAGATCTAATTACTACCTTGTCCAGAGAAACAACAGGGGATATTACTATGTTTGTGGGCAATGTATTAGCCACGGCCACATTAAGCAGCAGGTCCAATGAAATATGGTTGCAGGTGACCAAATTAAGTATCATGGGCAAGAAAACAAAACAGTACATGATTTTTCAGGGAGAAAGTCAACAGTTTAACACAGAAGGCGAATGAAACAGTGGAATCATTTTCTGCCAGAATATGCCAAATTAACATACTGACTTATGAGCTGACACACAAACCAGATGCGGACAGAGTATTGCTTAAAGAAATGGAAAATAAAGACCAATGGACATATTTCTCAGAGGAATCCATCCAGGTCTTTTATGATGGGTGTGACTGGAATATCCTGAGTATTTAGACACAGAACTGTCACAGAACTTCCCATTGCTAAGCATTTGCAAGAAGGGGACAGTGCAACTAGGGCATGCACTGGATGGAAAATATTCAGATTTGGTAAAGAATTTTACCATTGTGGTCAGCAGAGACATGTAAAGGCACAATGTCACCAACCACAATGTTATAAGTGCCAACAGAATGGGCATTAGGCTTGGGATTGTGAATCTAGAAAACAGGACAAGTACACTGCAAAAAAGAAACAGTTTAACACCAATGGGAATGTTCCTTCTGCCAGGAAGCATTCCTAATAAATGACAGTGTTGTAAAAATATACGCAGAGACAGGTTGTTGCTTGGTAGCTTGGATAAATAAGAAGTAGTATACGTTTTTAGGTAGATACTGAGGTGCACATATTGGTTGTGAGTCTGGACCTCATGGACAAGAGGAGACTGAAAACAAAGAGATACAGATTGCACACAATTGGAGATAACGCATTAGGTTCAATGGAAAAAACACAGATCCAGTGTAGAATGGGAATACACGGTTTCAGGAGAAAATGGAAATGTTGCCAACTGTGGAGAAGGAATTTTCTGCACAACTCAGATTAGACTTCTCAGTTAGCATCATGCTAAAATCAATCTTTGGCAACAAACAGTTGAGCTCAACTGGAATTCATTTCCTGTGGGTGTAACAGTTGCAAATGTTTCTGTGTCACAAGGTACACCCATTGCAAAGATCGTACCATCTAAACTGTGTACAATTACATTAAAAGTTGTTTTATATGACAGAGTACCAGCAGGTACAGGAAAGCTAATTTGGATCACTATAGACATCAATGTTCCACAACAAGCTTTATGTTTTAAGGAACCTCTGTCAAGTAATTACATGTAGGGTGAATAGTTTGGTACAAAGAAGTATAGCACACATTAGGGGAAAAAAAGACCAGGTTATGGCACCGGTAACCCTGAATAGTTTTAGATTTAACTAAGTAATCTTCCAATGGAATAGGCAGTAGCTAAACTACAGGTATTCAATGAAGAAGATATCGATGGGTCAGGGATAGAGTACAATATCAAGAATATTGTCAGCATGTCTGCATTACACAAGGTTAGTTCCTTGAAGAACAGTGATCTATCAGCCACAGAGTCACTGTTAGTTCAGTAAAGAGATTTATTTAATTGAGAAGGTCCTTTATCAGCCACACCCATAACACAGATTTGTATTGCAACATGTAGTACCACAACAGTGCACCCTAAGCAGTGTAAGTTACCAGAACATCTGCAGCTATTAATAGAAAAGTTCATAGATCAACAGATTAAAGAATGAATTAGAGAGCACAGTGATAGTAGTTGTTCAGCAAGTATAGTAATTGTGTCAAAAAAATTTCCTGATGAACAAGAAAATATACATTCTGTTGTGATAATAGATTTTTAAACTGACGTACACCCAGTTATCCAGTTCCAAATACAACAAACTCTGGACAATCTGGGACAGTGTGAATTCTTTTCTGTAATAGATGTCAGGCGTGGATATCACCAAATTGAAGTTATGCCCAGAAGACAGGCCAAAAACAGCTTTTACAACATCATCAAGTCACTACCAGCATCACTGGAAAAAAAAAAACACCTGCAACAATTCAGCACTTGTTAGACGGAGTCTATTGAGATTTAAAACCAAAAGAACATTTTGATTTTATATATATGCACTGAACTGCCGATTGAAAATTTGTATTGAGGCCGGGAATCAAAACCGGATCTCCTGTCTACTAAGCAGGTGCATTAGCCAATAAGCAACTTTGGCACAGTGGTTCATACAACAGCATGGATTACTCTGGCACACATCCCTCCTTGATCCAAATTCTCACTGCTGCCCCAA